>NC_142800.1:42490369-42668924 GCF_049724085.1 Artemia sp. Qi Xiang Cuo | reverse complement strand
CTGAAGTCACCTCTTGGATACACAATGCAGAAACTTCATTTAAGAAACTATGAAAAAAAATGTAAGTAAGTAACAAATTCTTTCTTGAATTCGCCTCTTGGATAAACAAAAAAGTCATTTCATTCAAGAAATTATGACAAAATTCTAAATAAGTAACAAACCCTTTCTTGAATTTGCCATTGGGTTGCACAATACAGAATTTTAATTCAGGAAACTATGAATAACATTGCAAACAAACTCTTTCTGGAACTCGCTTCCTGGACAGAAAATACAGCAATTTCAATCGAGAAATTATGAAACAATTGTAAGTAAGTAGCAAACTGTTTCTTGAATTCTCCTCCTGGATGCACAATACAGATATTTCATTCAAGAAATTATAAAAAAAAGTTGTAAGTAAGTAACAAACTCTTTCTTGAATACACCTCTTGGATAACCAATCCGGAAATTTCATTTAAAAAATTATGAGAGACTTCTAAGTAAGTAACAATCTCTTTCTTGAAGTCCCCTCTAGGATACGCAATACGATACGAAAATTTCATTCAAGAAATTAAGAGAAAATTCCAGGTAAGTAACAATCTCTTTCTTGAAGTCCCCTCTTGGATACACAATACGGATATATTATTCAAGAAATTATAAAAAAAGGAAAGTAAGTAACAAACTCTTTATTGATTTCACCTTTTGGATACACAAAAAGACATTTCATTCAAGAAATTATGAAAGAATTCTAAGTAAGTAAAAAACTCATTCTTGGATTCCCCACACAAGTTTGTTTCAACTCCATGTTTTCAACTAGACTGTTTTTTTAGACAACACCCATTTTTTAGGGGCCAATCAGAGACAGAGGAGGTTGCTCAATATACGATAACTTGATTGGTGATCGGTTACACACCGCGACGGCGCATACATAGTGAGAGAGACATGCAAAGTCGACATAGCTTTATTTCATTTTTAAGGTTAATTTAGACGAGGTTACGTGCAGGAACGTAACCTCATCTAGATTAACCTTAAAAATTAAATGAAGCTATGTCGACTTTGCATGTCTCTCTCAGTATGTATGCGCCGTCCCGGTGTGCAACCAATCACCAGTCACCAATCAAGTTATTGTATATTGATCAACCTCCTCAGTCTCTGATTGGCCCCTAAAAAATGGGTTTTGTCTAAAAAAAACGGTCTGGTTGAAAACATGGAGTGAAAACAAACATGTGTGGGGAATTCAAGAATGAGTTTTTACTTAGTTAGAATTTTGTCATAATTTCTTGAATGAAATGTCTTTTTGTGTATCCAAGAGATTAAATCAATAAAGAGTTTGTTACTTACTTTCCTTTTTTTTATAATTTCTTGAATAAAATATCCGTATTGTGTATCGAAGAGAGGACTTCAAGAAAGAGATTGTTACTTACCTGGAATTTTCTCATAATTTTTTGAATGAAATTTTAGTATCGTATTGCGTATCCAAGAGGGGACTTCAAGAAAGAGATGGTTACTTACTTAGAATTCTCTCATAATTTTTTAAACGAAATTCCGGATTGGGTATCCAAGAGGTGTATTCAAGAAAGAGTTTGTTACTTACTTACAACTTTTTTTTTATAATTTCTTGAATGAAATATCTGTATTGCGTATCCAGGAGGAGAATTCAAGAAACAGTTTGCTACTTACTTACAATTTTTCATAATTTCTCGATTGAAATTGCTGTATTTTCTGTCCAGGAAGCGAGTTCCAGAAAGAGTTTGTTTGCAATGTTATTCATAGTTTCCTGAATTAAATTTCTGTATTGTGCAACCCAATGGCAAATTCAAGAAAGGGTTTGTTACTTATTTAGAATTTTGTCATAATTTCTTGAATGAAATGACTTTTTTGTTTATCCAAGAGGCGAATTCAAGAAAGAATTTGTTACTTACTTACATTTTTTTCATAGTTTCTTAAATGAAGTGTCTGCATTGTGTATCCAGGAGGTGACTTCAGGAAAGAGTTTCTTACTTGCTTACAATTTCTTCATAATTTATTGAATGAAATTTCTGTATTGTATATCCAAGAGGCGAAAACAATAAAGAGTTTGTTACTTACTTGCAGTTTTTTCACAATTTCTTGAATGAAGTATCTGTACTGTATATCCAAGAGGTGAAATCAATAAAGAGTTTGTTACTTACTTACAAATATTTTCATAATTTCTTGAATGAAATTTCCGTATTGTGTATCCAAGAGTTGACTTCAATAAAGAAATTGTTACTTACTGAGAATTTTTTCATAATTTCTTGAATTAAATTTCTACATTGTGTATCTAAGTCGTGAAAACAATAAAGAGTTTGTTACTTACTTAGAATTTTGTCATAATTTCTTGAATGAAATGTCTTTTTTTGTATCCAAGAGATGAAATCAATAAAGAGTTTGTTACTTACTTTCCTTTTTTTTTATAATTTCTTGAATAGAATATACGTATTGTGTATCCAAGACGGGAATTCAAGAAAGAGGTTGTTGCTTACCTGGAATTTTCTCATAATTTATTGAATGAAATTTCCATATCGTATTGCGTATCCAAGAGGGGACTTCAAGAAAGAGATTGTTACTTACTTAGAATTCTCTCATAATTTCTTAAATGAAATTCCGTATTGGGTATCCAAGAGGTGTATTCAAGAAAGAGTTTTTACTTACTTAAAACTTTTTTTTATAATTTCTTGAATGAAATATCTGTATTGTGCATCCAGGAGGAGAATTCAAGAAACAGTTTGCTACTTACTTACAATTTTTTCATAATTTTTCGATTGAAATTGCTGTATTTTCTGCCCAGGAAGCGAGTTCCAGAAAGAGTTTGTTTGCAATGTTATTCATAGTTTCCTGAATTAAATTTCTGTATTGTGCAACCCAATGGCGAATTCAAGAAAGGGTTTGTTACTTATTTAGAATTTGGTCATAATTTCTTGAATGAAATGACTTTTTCGTTTATCCAAGAGGCGAATTCAAGAAAGAATTTGTTACTTAATTACATTTTTTTCATAGTTTCTTAAATGAAGTTTCTGCATTGTGTATCCAAGAGGTGACTTCAGGAAAGAGTTTCTTACTTGCTTACAATTTCTTCATAATTTATCGAATGAAATTTCTGTATTGTATATCCAAGAGGTGAAAACAATAAAGAGTTTGTTACTTACTTGCAATTTTTTCACAATTTCTTGAATGAAGTATCTGTACTGTATATCCAAGAGGTGAAATCAATAAAGAGTTTGTTACTTACTTACAAATATTTTCATAATTTCTTGAATGAAATTTCCGTATTGTGTATCCAAGAGTTGACTTCGAGAAAGAAATTGTTACTTACTGAGAATATTTTCATAATTTCTTGAATTAAATTTTTACATCGTGTATCTAAGTCGTGAAAACATTAAAGAGTTTGTTACTTACTTGGAATTTTGTCATAATTTCTTGAACGAAATGTCTTTTTGTTTATCCAACAGGTGAATTCAAGAAAGAATTTGCTACTAATTACAATTTTTTCATAATTTCTTTAATGAAATTTCTGCATTATGTATCCACGAGGTGACTTCAGGAAAGAGTTTGTTACTTGCTTACAATTTTTTCATAGTTTCTTAAATGAAATTTCTGCATTGTGTATCCATGAGGTAACTTCAAGAAAGAGTTTGTTACTTACTTAGAATTTTGTCATAATTTCTTCAATGAAATATCTTTTTTATTTATCCAGGAGGTGAATTCAAGAAAGAATTTGCTACTTACTTACAATTTTTGATAATTTCTTAAATGAAATTTCTGCATTGTGTATACAAGAGGTGACTTCAAGAATGAGTGTGTTACCTATTTACAATTCCTTCCTAATTTCTTGAATGAAATTTCAGTATTGTATATCCAATAGGTGAAAAAAATAAAGAGTTTATTACTTACTTGCGATTTTATTATGATTTCTTGAATTAATTTCTGTATTGTGCAACCCATTGGCGAATTCAAGAAAGGGTATGTTACTTATTTGGAATTTTGTCATAATTTCTTGAATGAAATGAATAAAACTATTCTAAAGAATAAAGACGGGTTAAGCTTAAAGATATTTATTGCTTAAACGTATTAACAGATGAAATTTCCGTATTGTATATCCAAGAGGCGAAAACAATAAAGAGTTTGTTACTTACTTGCAATTTTTTCACAATTTCTTGAATGAAGTATCTGTACTGTATATCCCAGAGGTGAAATCAATAAAGAGTTTGTTACTTACTTACAAATTTTTTCATAATTTCTTGAATGAAATTTCCGTATTGTGTATCCAAGAGTTGACTTCAAGAAAGAAATTGTTACTTACTGAGAATTTTTTCATAATTTCTTGAATTGAATTTCTATATCGTGTATCTAAGTCGTGAAAACAATAAAGAGTTTGTTACTTACTTGGAATTTTGTCATAATTTCTTGAATGAAATGTCTTTTTGTTTATCCAGCAGGTGAATTCAAGAAAGAATTTGCTACTTACTTACAATTTTTTCATAATTCCTTTAATGAAATTTCTGCATTGTGTATCCACGAGGTGACTTCAGGAAAGAGTTTGTTACAGGCTTACAATTTCTTCATAATTTCTTAAATGAAATTTCCGTATTGTATATCCAAGAGGCAAAAACAATAAAAAGAGTTTTTTACTTACTTGCAATTTTTTCACAATTTCTTGAATGAAGTATCTGTACTGTATATCCAAGAGGTAAAATCAATAAAGAGTTTGTTACTTACTTACAAATATTTTCATAATTTCTTGAATGAAATTTCCGTATTGTTTATCCAAGAGTTGACTTCAAGAAAGAAATTGATACTTACTGAGAATTTTTTCATAATTTCTTGAATTAAATTTCTACATCGTGTATCTAAGTCGTGAAAACAATAAAGAGTTTATTACTTACTTGCAATTTTATTATGATTTCTTGAATTAAATTTCTGTATTGTGTCCAGGAAGCGAATGTCAAACCACGAAATACTAAAGTTAACTTCTCAAATAATAAACTCCAGGAAACAAATACCCACGAAAATCTAAAAAACCTATGTCTGAAAACCCTAAACAGCTAGTTAACTATTCTAATTCATGATTTCAGGCACGTAAAACCACAAAATACTATCCTTGCTTACAATTTCTTCATAATTTATTGAATGAAATTTCCGTATTGTATATCCAAGAGGCGAAAACAATAAAGAGTTTTTTACTTACTTGCAATTTTTTCACAATTTCTTGAATGAAGTATCTGTACTGTATATCCAAGATGTGAAATCAATAAAGAGTTTTTTACTTACTTACAAATATTTTCATAATTTCTTGAATGAAATTTCCGTATTGTGTATACAAGAGATGACTTCAAGAAAGAAATTGTTACTTACTGAGAATTTTTTCATAGTTTCTTGAATTAAATTTCTACATCTGGTATCTAAGTCGTGAAAACAATAAAGAGTTTATAACTTAATTGAAATTTTATTATGATTTCTTAAATTAAATATCTGTATTGTGTCCAGAAAGCGAATGTCAAACCACGAAATAATAAAAATAACTTCTCAAATAATAAACTCCAGGAAACAAACACCAACGAAAATCTAAAAAACCTATGTTTGAAAACCCTAAACTGCTAATTAACTATTCTAATTCATGATTTCAGGCACGTAAAACCACAAAATACTAAAGCTAACTTCTCAAATAATAAACCCCAGGAGTCAAACACACACGAAAACCTAAAAAACCTAGGTCTGAAAATCCCCCAACAGCAAATAAAATAATCTAATTCATGATTTCAGTCAATTCAAACCATGAAATACTAGAGTTAAATTCTCAAATAATACACCCGAGCAACCTAAAAATCATAAAAATCTAAAAAACCTAGGTCTTAAAACGAAAACAGCTAATTAGCTATTCTAATTCATGTTTTCAGGCCCTTCAAATCACGAAATACTAAAGTTAACTTCTCAAATAATAAACTCCAGGAAACAAACACCCACGAAAATCTAAAAAACCTAGGTCTGAAAACCCTAAACAGCTAATTAACTATTCTAATTTATGATTTCAGGCACGTAAAACCACAAAATACTAAAGTTAACTTCTCAAATAATAAACCCCAGGAGTCAAACACACAAGAAAACCTCAAAGACATAGGTCCGAAAATCCCTAAACAGCCAATTAAATATTCTAATTTATCATTTCAGTCAAGTCAAACCAGGAAATAATAAAGTTAACTTGTCAAATAATAAACCCAAGGAACTTAACACCCACGACAATCTAAAAAACTAGGTCTGAAAACACAAAAAGCTAATTAACTATTCTAGTTCATGATTTCAGGCACGTCAAATAACGAAATACTAAAGTTAACTTCTCAAATAATAAACCCCTGGAACCATATACCCACGAAAATCTAAAAAACGTAGGTCTGAAAACCCTAAACAGCTAATTAACTATTCTAATTCATCATTTCAGGCACGTAAAACCACAAAATACTAAAGTTAACTTCTCAAATAATAAACCCCAGGAGTCAAACATCCACGAAAACCTAAAAAAACCTAGGTCTGAAAATCCCCAGACAGCCAATTAAATATTCTAATTCTTGATTTCAGGCAAGTCAAACCATGAAATACTAAAGTTAACTTCTCAAATAATAAACCCGAGCAAACTAACAATCACAAAAATCTAAAAAACCTAGGTCTGAAAACCAAAACAGCTAATTAACTATTCTAATTAATGATTTCAGGCACGTCAAATCACGAAATACTAAAGTTAACTTCTAAAATAATAAACCCCGGTAAACAAATACAAACGAAAATATAAAAAACATATTTATTTACTGCTAAATAACTACTCTAATTTATGATTTCAGTCACGTAAAACCACAAAATACAAAATTTTAATTCTCAAAAAATAAATACCAGAAGTCAAACATACACGAAAACCTAAAAAACCCAGTTCTGAAAATCCCCAAACAGCCAATTAAATATTCTAATTCATGATTTCAGGCAAGTCAAACCACGAAATAATAAAGTTAACTTCTCAAATAATAAACCCAAGGAACCTAACACCCACGAAAATCTAAAAAACTAAGTCTGAAAACCCAAACAGCTAATTAACTATTCTAGTTCATGATTTCAGGCACGTCAAATCATGAAATACTAAAGTTAACTTCTCAAATAATAAACCCCTGGAACCAAATACCCACGAAAATCTAAAAAACGTAGGTCTGAAAACCCTAAACAGCTAATTAACTATTCTAATTCATGGTTTCAGGCACGTAAAACCACAAAATACTAAAGTTAACTTCTCAAATAATAAACCCCAGGACTCAAACACTCACGAAAATCTAAAAAACTAAGTCTGAAAATCCCCGAACAGTCAATTAACTATTCTAGTTCATGATTTTAGGCAAGTCAAACCACAAAATACTAAAGTTAACTTCTCAAACAATAAACCCTGGGAATCTAATACCTAAAAAAATCTGATAAAACCTAGGTCGGAAAACCCAAACAGCTAATTAACTATTCTAATTCATGATTTCAGGCACGTCAAATCACGAAATACTAAAGTTAACTTCTCAAATAATAAACTCCAGGAAACAAACACCCACGAAAATATAAAAAAAAACTAGGTCTGAAAACCCTAAATAGCTAATTAACTATTCTACTTTATGATTTCAGGCACGTAAAACCACAAAATACTAAAGTTAACTTCTCAAATAATAAACTCCCAGGAGTCAAACACACACGAAAACCTAAAAAACCTAGGTCCGAAAATCCCCAAACAGCCAATTAAATATTCTAATTCATGATTTCAGGTAAGTCAAACCAGGAAATACTAAAGTTAACTTCTCAAATAATAAACCCCGGCAACCTAACACCCACGAAAATCTAAAAAACTAGTTCTTAAAAACCAAACAGCTAAATAAATATTCTAATTCATGATTTAAGGCACGTCAAATCACGAAATACTAAATTTAACTTCTCAAATAATAAACCCCGGGAACCAAACACTCACGAAAATCTAAAAAACCTAGGTCTGAAAACCCAAACAGTTAATAAACTATTCTAATTCGTGATTTCAGGCACATCAAGCCACGAAATACTAAAGTTAACTTCTCAAATAATAAACCCCAGGAAACAAAAACCTACGAAAATCTAAAAAACCTAGGTCTGAAAATCCTCAAACAGCCAATTAAATATTCTAATTCATGATTTCAGGCACGTAAAACCACAAAATACTAAAGTTAGCTTCTCAAATAATAAACTCCAGGAGTCAAAGACACACGAAAACCTAAAAAACCTAGGTCTGAAAACCCAAACAGTTAATTAACTATTCTAATTCATGATTTCAGGCAAGTCAAGCCACGAAATACTAAAGTTAACTTCTCAAATAATAAACCCCAGGAAACAAACACCTAGGAAAATCTAAAAAACCTAGGTCTGAAAATCCTCAAACAGCCAATTAAATATTCTAATTCATGATTTCAGGCACGTAAAACCACTTAATACTATAGTTAAATTCTCAAATAATAAACCCCAGGAGTCAAACACACACGAAAAGCTAAAAAACCTAGGTCTGAAAATCCCCAAACAGACAATTAAATATTCTAATTCATGATTTCAGGCAAGTCAAAAAATGAAATACTAAAGTTAACTTCTCAAATAATAAACCCTAGGAACCTAAAACCCACAAAAATCTAAAAAACTAGATCTGAAAACGCAAACAGCTAATTAAATATTCTAATTCAGGATTTCAGGCACTTCAAAACACGAAATACTAAAGTTAACTTCTCAAATAATAAACTCAAGGAAACAAACACCCACAAAAATCTAAGAACAATAGGTCTGAAAACCCTAAATATCTAATTAACTATTCTAATTTATGATTTCAGGCACGTAAAACCACAAAATACTAAAGTTAACTTCTCAAATAATAAACTCCCAGGAGTCAAACACACACGAAAACCTATAAAACCTAGGTCTGAAAATCCCCAAACAGCCAATTAAATATTCTAATTCATGATTTCAGGCTCAACCCAATTTAACTAAACCCCCGTGTAACTGTACCCCCTTTAACTGAACCCTCGTGCAACTCAACCCTCCATGCAACCCATCTCCCTCAAAACACTTTTCAGCCATTTCTTGTTAAATTTTTTTTTATTTTCTAAAGTATTTTAAATTGACAATACTCTCCAAAACATCACTTGTGTATTATACGGTACATAATCACACCATCTCCTCCAATTCGCAAAAGCCATTACCCCTTTTTTTGCAAATGTTAATCAAACATTTCCGATTCGTCGTTAGGCATTTTTCATAGACTGATGTTGTTTAAAATTTATAACAAATTACCTGAGTTAAAAACTTCTTCGGGGTTATCTTAACTACTAATCAGTTTAATCTTTTTTTCTCCACTGATACAATCCAATCACTAATTAGAATCATTCACACTCCTATTATTCAAAAAATTAATTAATATCGTTCATTGTCTACTTAAATTAAGTTATAGACAATACTGGTTTAGAAAAACTAGAATAGTGAAATAATTTAATAATCCTTTTTTTTCTCCATCTTCATACAATCCAATCACTAATTAGAATCATTCACACTCCTATTATTCAAAACATGAATTAATATCGTTCATTGTCTACGTAAATTAAGTTATAGGCAATACTGGTTTAGAAAAACTAGAATAGTGACATAATTTCATAATCCTTTTTTTTCTCCACCTTCATACAATCCAGTCACTAATTAGAATCATTCACACTCCTATTATTCAAAACATTAATTAATATCGTTCATTGTCTACGTAAATTAAGTTATTTTAAACAAGACGCACCGGTTTTCTGACACGGATTTACCCTAAAAAGACACCTATATCATGAAGTAGAAATCTAGTCTGCGTAAATTATGTAAAAAAAAACTTGTCCTTCATAACATATTATGCAAATCCCAAGTAACACAAGATGGAACATAGTATAATGCCATGAGAGGGAGCTCTGAATCTCTCTGAAAACGTGTAGAGCTTTTATAGAATAACGTGGAAATTGCTATACCTTCGAGCAAATAACACCGGAAGGAACATAAAATGCCCCAAATAGCACAGAAAGGAACGTTAAGGCCCAAAATCCATAGGTACACGCTCTGGAAAGGTACCGAGGAACGTAAAGGCCCCAAATAAAATAGGATGGAACGTAAAGGCCGCAAAATATAACCTAGGTTACTACTGACATCCTACCACCCCAGACGAGGACGACCTGCTTTCCGTTTAGCCCTAGACGGTTGGCCGAAAAGAACAAACTTCGGCAATCTGTCATCCTTCATCCACACAATGTGCCCTAGCCACCTCAACCTTTCTTTCATTATAGCCCTAGAGAGCGGTATTGAACCACATTTTTCGTATAGCCTATTGTTTGAAATACGGTCAGTCAGCCGGGTACCCAGAACAATCCTTAAGCAATTTCTCAGGAAGCATCTAGCAAATGTTCATCCGCTTTTCGGAGCGCCCATGCTTCAGAGCCATATTCTTCTAAACTTTTTTTTAACTGTGAAAAAAACACCCCGAGCCTTGGCTATTCTACTTTTGACATCTTCACTGCTCCCACCATCTTTACTAATAATACTATCAAGGTAAGTGAAGCTGTCCAGCTGATCAATCTTTTCGTTACTCAACTTAACCTTTTCATATTCACTTATTCCTAGCCTTAGTGACTTAGTCTTCTTCACATTAATTTTCAAACCTATTCTTGCACCCTGAACTCACAAAACCTCTAAAACTTCATTCATTTTGCTCACACTTTCATCTAGGATGCTTAAATCATCAGCATAATCTAAGTCCAGGAGACTTTTTCCTCTCCATTTGATTCCGTGGTCTCCCATTGCCTTTCCTGTGCTCCTTAAGACAAGGTCCATCAAAATAATCCATATAAAGGAGGTGGAACAAAACCCTGCTTAACTCCTGATTTAATACAAAACCAGCAGCTAACCTGATTTTCTACCTTAACCGCAGCAGTGTTATTCTTGTTCATAGCACTAATCCCTTTAATGTATTTGTCTGGTATACCATACAAGGATAAAACCTTTACTAAAGCTCTTCTATCAACAGAATAAAACGCTTGCTACTTATCTATAAAACTGAGGACCAAAGGTGTTTGAAAACTCAGGCACTTCTCAATTATTAACATAAGAGTGAAAATTAGGTCGACACGTCCTTTACCTTTTCTAAAACCACACTGTTCTTCTCTTAAAGCTTTGTCTACGGCATCTCTCAGTCTAAAAAGTATCATATTACTAAGTAATTTACTACGTACAGAGACCAGACTAATGCTTCAATAATTACCACACTCACTTTTATCACCTTTCTTGTAAAGTGGCTTAATTAAGGTTTTCCTAAAATCGATAGATACTTCCCCTTTTTCAAAGATCATATTCATAATCTTCAGTAACTTATTTCTAACCTCAGAGCCACCATGTTTAAGAAACTCATTTACAGCACCTGGAGCCTTATTATTTTTTACTCATTTTAGTACTGTCGCTAATTCCTCCTCACAAAACAAATCTTCCTTCACATCCAATGTATCACAAACTTTTTCATCGGTGAAAAAATACCGCTCCTTTTTTAGAGGGTGTTTCGAAAATAAAGATTAAATTAGATATATTTGCTTAAAACAATAAAATAGGCCTATTATAAATGTCATGGAGGCTAATACATCCTGCAAGTTCTATTTACTCGAAGGTCAATCTTTTTGTCCTATTTAAAAAATACAGCTTTCCGCGAAAATGTAGTGTTTCTGGAATAATAGGGAATCTATCACTCTCTCAGTACACATGCATTGTCCATACAGATCACCCAAATAAAGCGAGGCTCTGGAATTTAATCCCCTACCAAACACATTAATCTGAAGGACTTTTCCTGGAAGGTTTGGAAATTTGACCTAAATGAAAACTTTTGGTTTTTACCCCCCTTCTCATCAGAAAAAAATCCACTTACCCCTCTTTAATGCTAGATACGTAACTATTCAGTCCTTCATACCTGTTAGTGTTTCTGTAATGTTAATATTACTGTAAATCGACTATGAAAAATGCTGTCAATGTCCTTTCCTTTGCTCTTGTCTAGAGATTCCCAACCCGTTCCTGGGGTGCTTGTCTCCAATTGCACCTTGCAAAATTTAAATCGTAACATTTTCTCTTTTTTCCTCCTAAAAACATCATGAAAAGGTATCAATCCTATTTCTGTTGATCTCTTAGCAAGCCTAGAAATCAGGTTCCAACCTAAATGCCCCTTTGAGCTTAAGGGAATCACAACCAAATTTGAGTTTTTACATTTCAAAAATAATTCTAACCCAGTGGTGGATCCAGGTGGGGAGCGCGGGGGCCACGCCCCCTAACATAGTGGCGGATTTGGGGTTGGGGTTGGGACCGCTTGCTCCGGTTGGGGTTGGGATACTGTAACACTTTAAAGTTATTTTTTATGATTGGTTTTTAATATTTGAGTTATAAATAAGTTTTTAATTGTTAAGACTGTTTCTTTTTCCAAACAAGTTCGAAACAAAGTTCAGTTACTTTGTGTGGCCTCTGTTATATTTTACTGATGACGCATACCGCCTAAAAGCATTTAATTAAATTTATATTTATCACAAGAATCTGTCCGTATTACCGCAAAAGCCAACTGGGAGGTGAAAATCTTCACTTCATATTAAAAAGAAGGGAAGACTTAAAATCAGAAGTTCTTTAGGCTATTGAAATAATATTTTAGGATTTTGCTGTTACAACAAGCCTGAAAAACATAATATTTAAACTTCTTTTCACTGTCAAAGATTTGTTTTCGGGTCTTGCTATGGCACAGAGGCGAAGAAATTGACATCATTACTTTTTATGGCTGTCATATAATTTGAGTTTGCTTTTTTTGCGATGTGGGGTGGTTTTTACAACATTGTTTTTTTTTTGGGGGATTTGTATAGTAGAAAGTAAATGCATATGAAGTGCAAATATATTATTAATTTACATTTTGGATTTGGATTAGCAAATATTGGCCACTTTACTGCCTATTTTAATCTAATTAAAGCTCTGCGTTATATGACCTATCACCGCCTCTGTTCATACTAAAACATTAAAATAAACTTCAAACTCTTTAGAAATATATGAAATTGTATAAAGTTTCATATAAGTATGCACTTAAAACTAAGTATATGATTCGAAATACTCTTTTAAAGGTCGGAGTAATCATTTAAGAAACATAGATTTTCAAAAAATTGTTTATAAAAGAAGGCAAATAACTGTATTTTTTTTTATATAGCCGGAATAGATGGGTCTCTGAATTCTCAGTTTAAATCAGTGGAATGGTATCGATTTTTTTTTCAAACATTTAGGCCTACTAATGAAATGTTGAAAAAAAGTGGAAATTCACCACTTGAGTTCACCACAGAAACGAAATGCAACTACAATTACAGCACTTTAGAATTTCTCATCTTCTCAATACCAACCAGTCACAAATTATAGTTAGGTTTATGTAAAAGGACTGCATATATTTGTCCATAAAAGTGTTATACTGTTATATATACCTACAACTTAGGAATTTTTTACTTACTAATTTAAAAGCTTTTTCCACATGACAAGTTTTTCAAAGAAAAGTAAAGAGCTTCATTAAGCCAAAAAATAAAAGAAATCAAGTCAAACAAAAATTCAACAATAAAGCAACCGCAACCCCTCACCGATAAATAAGCAAAGTTCAAAATAGGGCGCAATCAAAATAATCAGCTAAGTCCAACTCAAATAGAGCAAAAATTAACATTAATGAGTCCGATAACTCCCGTGCCTTCTCAAGACCAGAATACAATTTGCGTTTTAATTAATTTCTGTTCGTTTTTTTGTCGACATAGTTTTTTCATGGGGAAAAGAATCGTATGTCTTTTCAGTTGTCTTCTATAAGAATCCATAGTGTGGGTTCCTATTTGTATGTTGGAGAAACTTTTTCAACAATTTTTATTCCTGACACAAACGGTATTTTTAATTTAATTTTATAGCTTCTGAAGTTGACCTGACAAATAAAACTTAATATCATTCCCAAAAGATTTTATCTATGTTCTTTGACAACCTGATAAATACTTACACTCTTTTGAGTTATTTAAATTGTAAAAGCAGAAGTAGAACTAGTAGTATCCCCAAAAGTTTCAATTTAATACCCCCAGTCTTTCTCGATATATTGCTGAGGTGTCTTATTTGCAACCATTGAACACAATGCCTTCTGATTTATTATTAGAAAAACATAGATTTAAAGTATAATTGGCCAATTGTATAATTGTTTGGGATTGACATGCATAATATCCCTAAAGACATTTTTGCTGGACCGTTCTACTATGCTAAACAAAATAGCTAACTCAAAATTTTGACTAGATGTGTTTGGAAAATGAATGGGCATGAGAGAAGGGCTGCTTGCCCTCCAATTTTTTGTTGCTCTTAAAAAGGACACCAGATACTCGCGCTGTAAATAGAGTGCAAGGAGGAGGACTTCCCCCTTGATATATCTAGTAAAAACATTTGAAACAAGTAACAACGTGTGAAAACGTTTTAAATATATTTTGTTTTCAGTAAAGACCAAATTGTGTTTTGGTCTTGAGAAGGCATGGGGGTTGTCAGCCCTACTCATGTTAAGAGATTGACTCGGTTATTTATTGTATGATTTAAATAAACAAAATACATTTAAAATGTTTTAACTTTTTTAAATTTAATAACTTAGAAATTATTAAAACTTTAAGGAATAATTATCATTATATGAATTCTAAACTGATAATCCACAGCCATTTTTTTTCAGTAAAATGCAAATTATGTTCTGGTCTTGAGAAGGTATGGGGGTTGTCAAAGACATAAATTCCAGACCTTTCAACTACACTGAACAAAATGAATATCTAAAAAATTTGATTAGATGTGTTTTGAGAATTAATGGGGGTGGTTGGGGGCTTTCTGCTCTACAATCACTTTTGACCAGTAAAAAGGGCACTAGCCCTTTCAATTTCCAATCGAATGAGCCTTTTTCGAAGTTTCTACGACAACAAATGACCATCTCAAATTCTTATCAAATAGATTACGGGAAAATACAAGGTTTTGAGGGGTAGGGGCTATCCACCCTCAGATCACTCTGAATCTTAAAAAGGGCACTAGCAACTCTGATTACCAATCCAACGAGCCCCCTCCGAATTTTATACGATCAATCTTTCTATATTTACCTTATAGGCCCCCAGGGCATAATTTACCTTTCCCTGAGGGCTGTGAGTGGGGAGGGGGGTTTGTCATCCTCGAAGACATAATTTCCGATCTTTTCAATTACGTTGAACTAAATGGCTATAACTTTGATTGGATGTGTTTGGGGAAATGGTGGGTGATGTAGGGGGGGTAGTTGCCCTCCAGTCACTTTCTACTGATAAAAACGACCCCTTTCAATGTCCAATTGAATGAGCTGTTTTCGAAGTTTCTACGACTACAAATGGTCATCTACAAACTTCTATCAGCTGCATTTCTGGAAAATACGAAGTGTGTGTGTGTGGGGGGGGGAGGTATCCACCCTCCGATCACTCTGAGTCTTAAAAAGGGCACTAGAACTTCTGATTACGAATCTAAGGAGCCACCCTCCGAAGTTTATACGATCACCCTTTTTATATGTACCTTATATGCCCCCAAGGCATAACTTACAACTCTTGCCCTGAGGACTATGGGGGGGGGGAGGAGCATCCTCAACGACATAATTTCCGGACCTTTCAATTACGTTAAACAAAATGGCTATCTCAAAATTTTGATTGGATGCGTTTGGGGAAATGCTGGGCATGGGGTGGGGGTTAGAAAAGGGTTAGTCCAATCACCTTCCACTATTAAAAAGGGCACTGGCTCTTTCAATTTCCAATCAAATGAGCTGTTTTCGAAGCTTCTTCTACAACTGACAAAATTTCTTCAAAATTTCTACAACTTCTACAAAATTTCTACCAGACTCATTTTGGGAAAATACGAGGTTTGGGGAGGGGTATCCACCCTCTGACCACTTTGAATCTTAAAAAGGGCACAAGAACTTCTGATTACCAGTCCAATTAGCCCCCCTCCCTTCCTGAAGTTTATACGATCGTCCTTTCTATATATACCTTATATGCCCCCGGGGCATAAATTACAACCCTGGCCCTGAGGGCTCTGAGGGGGGGGGGAGGTTGTCATCCTCAAAGATATAATTTCCGGACCTTTCAATTACGTTGAAACAAATGGCTATCTAAAATTTTGGATTGGATTTGTTTGGGGAAATGGTGGGCATGGGAGGGGGGTTAGTTGCCCTCCAATCGCTTTCGACGATTAAAAAGGGTACTAGACCTTTCAATTTCCAATCGAATGAGCTCTTTTCGAAGTTTCTAAGATAACAGATGGTCATCTCAAAATTTCCATCAGGTGCATTTCGGGAAAATATGAGGCTTGGGGGGGGGGGGGTATACACCCTCCGATAATTTTGAATCTTAAAAAGGACACTGGAAATTTTGATTAGACGTCCAATGATAGTAGAAAGGCCTCAGAAGGTCGTGACATGACCACGTGGTCATGTCAGCATTTTTAATGCTGACAGGGCTCCTAATATGGACATGGCCTCCCTGGGGAGACCACAGTGTTAATGGTGTCAATAACTTAAACTTACATGGTCGATGTTGTTGTTGTTGTTGTAAGTGCACGCTCTCAGTGAATGTCAATGTCAAGGTATATTTTGTTTTGGGCAAGTGAACGCTGTCAGTAACTGTCAAGATAAAGTTTGTTGTTGTTATAAGTGGCACTCTCTGCGAGAATGTCAAGATCCAGAAATATTATTTCTTGTTGTTGCTCAAGGTAAATGTTATGATCCGGACATTTTATTTGTTGTTGTTGCTCGCGGCAAATGCTATGACTGTCCTAGAAACAGTTAAATCACGCGTTTCCTTTTCAGCCAATCAGAGAGTCGGTTACATACTTCATCTCAACTCAAAAGAGGGCTTTTTAAGTATTATTTTACCCGTTACATAACAATTAACCCATGAAATTTCGTATATAGAGGGCATGTAAGGTGATTCAATTATAAGACAGTATTGTGACACAATGGATAAAACAATTAACATAATTGATGAGCTTGAGGCCTTGGCAGCCGCAATTAGCAATGTAAGCGCATTTTTATTTTCAAACGAATTTTCCTTGGACATCCTCCAGTATATTCAGCTAAAACGTAAATATATTCCTTTACCCCTCACCCCTCACCCCCACCAAACCATACAAACATCCTTATAATCAATGGAAAACATAAAATATATTCTTTTTACCCTAACCCCCCCCTCACCATTCTTTTACAATCCCAAATTCTTGCAAAAAGAAATAATTATCCTTTCGTTAAATTTTGGCTTTTCTCAATTGTAATCTTTTCTCTAACTGAGACATCCATCGCTCTGTTGTTATTAGCCCGCTCTGGTTTTGACACAAGGCTCCGCCGCGATGCCTATAATGAGATCTGAC
Source organism: Artemia sp. Qi Xiang Cuo (assembly GCF_049724085.1). Taxonomy (NCBI): domain Eukaryota; kingdom Metazoa; phylum Arthropoda; class Branchiopoda; order Anostraca; family Artemiidae; genus Artemia; species Artemia sp. Qi Xiang Cuo. The sequence goes on along the minus strand of NC_142800.1, from coordinate 42,651,464 downwards.
GCTTTATAAAGCATTTCCCGCTCATTAGCAGATTAGTTTCCCAAGATTTCATATATTCAAAAGGACGCGACTAAAAAGATGTTTTCATTTATTGGATAACTGAAAAACAACCATAGCTTAGATCAATGCTTCGATGTTTGACTAAATATTCACATTTTCAACGTTTAGTATTAGGGGGGGATTTTCTTCAAACAAACTAGGCCGGCTTTTGAACAGCTCAGTGAGCCGTAATTCTCAGATTCAAAAGGATGCGATATCTTTCGGGGGGGGCAGGGGATGTTGGTCCAGGGCTGGTCTCAAGGATATTGGCCGGGGGGATTATTGGCCTCGGGGTGTTTTTTCGATAGGTGGGGAAAATACCAGATCTCGTACTAGGCTGTGGAAAGATAAAAATATCATAAATACTATAAATGCACCAAACAGATCATACTCACTACAGATTAAAACCAGAAAAGAAAAGAAACGCCTAAAAATAAGAAATTAGGCTGACTTATATCGGCTGACTTTTTAACGTCTCTGTGAGCCTTAATCCTCCGATACAAACTTATGCTATATCTGTGGGGGGGGGGCGGGGATATTTTTCAATGTCTTTTCTCAGGGATATTTTCCGTGGGGATTATTTTCCTCGGGGTGTTTTTTCTGGGGGTGTGATAAATACCAGCTATCGTAAAAGGATAAGGAAAGATAAAAATACCGCTAATACTTTAAATTCATCAAACAAGGCATGCTCAATGCAGATTAAAACCAGAAAAGAACAGAAACGCCTAAAAATAGGAAATTAGGATGACTTTTATAGACTGGCTCTTGAATGGCTTAGTGAGCCGTAATTCTCAGATTAAAAAAAGGATGCGACTAGTATATTTCATGAAATTTTTTTACTTCTTGCTTTCTAAGTTATTAATACCTATCAATACCCAATTACGACGATGATGATACTGACTTTCTTTTCTGTAAAAAGGTGTAAATTATTTCGATACTAAATTGTTTCTCTTCTTTTAAGGCCAATTCTGAAGGACGCGCGCCCCCTCCTTCCAAGAAAGCGAGAGATGATGAGGCAGCCCCAATGCGGCCTGGCAGAAAGTTAAAGAGAGAGTGGGCGGATAACTACAATGCCGAAGCCCCACCTACGCAAGATCGTGAAATAGCCGGCCCAGCTGCGCAAGAACATAGCGCTACCGCCCCGCCCGCCCTCCAACACACGTTACCTGGTCCTTCGGGTGCCCAAGTGCAGCCGAGATATAAAAATGTAAGCATTTTTACCTCTAGTTATAGAAATAAATATCTATTTCTTCTAATGTTTTTTCTTTTTCACTATTTTTCAACACTGTAAAAGTTTGTCTCAGAGATATTAAAAAATTGTTATTTTCTCTATAATCCCACACCCATTGTTTTAAATTTCTCTGCTCCCCCCTCAGTCAGAGATATCTAAATATAATGTAATTTTTTGCATGTCAAAGAAACCGCGCTTTTTCTAATCTTTCCAATTTTCCATTGTAGACATCTTCGCTTTCTCATAATAATATTTTTAGCTAATTTTCTAGTTTACTGTTAGAGAACCTTTTCATCTCAAAATGCTATTTTTGCTAGAATATTATAGTTTTAAGTGGCCTAGAAGTAAACCTTTTATTTCATCACAGTAAAATTATGTCAGAGATATTAAAGGACATTGTTCCCCCTTTTAAGTCAGGTCGCTGTTGTTACATACATTCAGCTGGCTGCCGAAAAGGATCTTAGGGCGGGCAAAACTGGGTTCTATACCTAGGGTCAAATTTTTTCCTGGAACAATGCCTGTGCGGTATAAAATGTTGGTCGAGTTAAGCACTCATTTCCCTGAGGAGATTCTACATTAAAGACCACTGTTTTTTCAAAAGCTGATTAGTTTCTACCCATTTATTCCATCTTTTCGCTTTTCGCTTTTTTTTTAAACACTTTAAAATTAAAATTTAATATATTTTAAAAGATGTTTTTACCCCACTCAATTTTTGTTGGACAGAGATTATATCATTGCAATATCTTACACATATGCGTAATTCTAATTTGCGTAACGATTGTCTAGATCAACTTGCCAAGATTTTGCATGGAGAGACATTCCTGAATAAGAATTAACGGTTCTCGAATTTAATTGTACTGTTTCCCAGAGAATACGCTTGGAAACAGAACAGACATGAGATTAAAAATAATCTAGGCTCATTTGGAGTCCTAGACAACCTGTACGGGAAGTAGGCGAAACGACTTATGCCGCCTAATATTTCAACTTTTTCGGGGCATTATGTAAAGGGCTGGGAGCCGCGGAGCCCTGACTGTGCCGGTGGGTTCGGGAAGCGCTGTGGAAAAAGGGTAGGGAAGTACCGGGATAAGTGTCACGGGCACTCGACTCGCCCCGATGGGACGAAGACGAAATCTGAGTCACTTTGAGGTACGCAGTGGGGAGAGCGCCGTGGGTCGAAGATGTGCCACGGGTCAGGGAAGCTCCGCAGGATTCGCTGTTGGCCAAAGAAGCACTACAGGGATGTGATATGGCTCCGAAAACCGCCGAAAAAAAAAAAAAAATTAGTAGTGGTGATTTGAACACTTTGAAAATAAGCTATTTTTTTCACAAAGTCGAATTAAAGCCTTCATTTTACAGCGGCATTTTAGATTGTATCTATATTATATTAAGTTGGATTTTCTTTCAGTTGAATTAACCAAATGCTACTATGCTCATACTGCTACTACTACTACTACTACTAAACGCTGACTTTAAATAATAATTCTAACAGTAGGGGTGATTTGAACACTTTTAAAATAAGCTATTTTTTCATTTATAGATTGGACGAGCTTTGGTCCCCTACTCTCCGTCCAGTGAAGAAGAGGAAGAACCAATTTTAACACCACCAGTGGAGATTCAGGACAACGAAATCATTAACTCTATTGAAGTACATTTCGAGATTGATGAGTTTTTAGCTGATTTTTTTAAAGTAGATAATAGCACAGTTGAGCTGGTAGACTTGAGCCAAAATACACTACAGCTTTTGGAGGATTTCACAGGGAACCCTCCTCCACCAGCCTTCGATACCCTAACGAATCCACTTCGAACAACTGAAGTGGAGCATTCACCAGTTATTGTTGAACAACTTGGGGGAGGGGGTATTATACAAGAGGGGGAGGGGGTACGACATTTCCAGATTTTCAGTTAACCAACAGAATTTTAAATTCAATAGTTGTTTACACCGCGATCTTTGGAGACCCCTTTAATACACTAATGGGGGGAAAATTTGTTTTTGACCCTGTAGAAATTGTGCATGACTATGTAGATAAAACTTGTGCACTTCTGGAGAATCAAATTCAATTGTGGGGGAGGGAATCAATTAAGGTCTCAATTGTTTTAAAAGTGTTCTATTTAAATGAGGGAAAAAGTGAAGTTTATTATCATTTTGTACATTCCGAGATGCGTTTGGTTTATTCGAATTTAGAAAATTTTGAGGGAGCTTTCATGGATTGGGTCGATCAAATTATAAGGCATCTCGAGAAATATAACGAAAATGGTAGTGGGTCTCTAGTTCTTTTCGTTGAAAATTTAAGTGTTAATATTTGTAAAAGAAAGAAAGATTTTATTTTAAGAGGGGGTGGGGAAAGGGATATAGTTTTAAATTATAATTCAGATCTAGAGGGTTATCAAGGTGTCCAGCAGATCTGTTTTGAAACAGATCATATGTGTTTTAGATATGCTTTCCTCATATCAGCATTCGAGCCTCTAGCACGGGACGCTACCAAGACGTATTTGGACAATTGAGCTATGCATTGGAAGGACGGTTCTGATTTCCCCATAGTAGATTTCTCTTGTTTAGAGGGGAAACACCCAGTAACACTTCTATCCATTGACATTTTTGAAAGGGCTAATGCCCATTTAAATATCGACGTTGCTGTGGTTCAGTATGAAACTGAATTTGAAGATGGGGTTCGCTCTAAAAAGAAGAGGGTGGTATTCCCTGTAAGGAGTCCGTCAATTGATTTGATCAGACACTGGGTTTGGTTGTTATACACACCACCTAGTGACCCTGCCAATTCAATTGGCCATTTTAATCCTATCACCGACATCAGTAGAGGTCTGGGGGGGGGTCAGCAAAGGGGGGTATGTTTCTATGGTCCAATATGTCTCTCTAGATTTTGGACTGAATTAAAGTTGCAAAATCATATGAGGCATTGTAGACGACATGGCTACCAGACAGTGGAAACAGTTTCAGGGGATAGGGCCATTCTACGATTCAAAAATTTTCAGAACACCCTTCTCCAGTGCAACAAAATATCTTTGGACTGTGAAGCTAAGCTGGTGGAGATGAACGACCCTCAATTTCCAAACCGAGTCAATGAACATCAGGCTATTGCAGTTTCCTATGCTCAGGCACAGAGAGATAGTTCTAACACCACGCGGTTGTTACAAATAGTAGAAACATTGGATGAGGGGCCTAAGTGCATGGTCAAGGCACTGACTAAACTGATTGGCACGGCTAATGGTGCTCTTTCTCATCTGAGAAATACCCATTATCCAATGGTATTGCCTGAAGAGGATCGTCTCGCGATTAAAAAACAAAAAATGTGTGGGATATGTAAGGGGGAGTTTGAAGAGGCAGAAAAGGGGGCTAAAGGAACAAGAGGGGGAGCAGGAAAGTCAGAGATCATAATCATTTGTGGCAGGAAATATCCTCGGGGGGTAGTAATTTTAGGGGGGTAGCGCATCAATCGTGTAATTTAAATGTTAGCCAGCAGTTTTTATCCCTGTTTTTATTCACAACTCTAATTATGACTTAAAATTTATTTTACCGGCACTGGCACGTATGCATAGGGAGGGAGGGGGAGTAGATAGTCCATGGGTAAATAGTTCATTTATCTACAACATTATTCCCAAATCGGCCGAGAAGTTGTTGCTTTTCGAACTGAAATGGCAGGCAATGGATAATGGGCATACGTGCTGGAATAAAATCAGGTTTTTAGATTCCTTTAGTTTTTTCCCCAATGCATTGAGTCAATTGATTCAAGTGCAAAAAAGCGACAATTTTGATAGCTTTCCCTTGCTTAAACAGCACTTTCCAGACAGTGAAATGTATGATCTGTCGACCTGCAAAGGTGTATACGCATACGATTATTACTGCTCTGGCGCTCGCTTAAGTGAGGAGAAACTACCTCCAATTGAAGCTTTTCAAAATTTACTGACCAGCAGCGAATGCACAGTCGAGGTTAATGAGTTTGCCGAGAAGGTGTGGTTCTAGGGAGGTTGTATAAATGGGTGGGATTATTGTAGCCTGTACTTGGTCAGTGACGTTCTTACTCTGTTGGATGTTGTCTGTAAGAATACAGACCAAATCTATTCAGAGTTTGAGTTAGATATTGGCTATTATTTTTCCACACCCCATTTAGTGATGGATTTAATTTTAAAAATTAGCAGGGAGGAAATAGTCCTAATCACTGACGTAGATCAACACCTTTTTGTAGAGCGTTCAATGGGGGGAGGGTAGGTTTTTCATGGGTACCGCGTCTTATCAACCGATCCGAGCGGACAAAGAACCAGTGCAATGTCAAATGCAGTGTTCTTGGACATGAACTCATTGTACCCCTCGGCAATGTCTCACTACTCTTTGCCGTGTGGGAACTATCAATGGCTTGAGAATCCTTGTGAGTTCCCCGAAATTACCACCGTCGAGGACAATGGGCCACAAGGATGGTTCTTTAAAGTTGACGGTCACATTCCGCTGGCGCTTCTCGACTCCGTCAAAGATTTTGTTTTTCCCTGTATCAATCGGCCGGTGAGCAGGGGCTCGCTGAGCCCCTACAATTTATCTTTAGTAGAGGACGGGAGTATGCACTGGACTCCCTCCAAACAGAAACTGATTGCTGATTTGGACCCTAAGGAGAATATCGTTGGTCACCATGTGCTTTTGCATTGGATGGTGAGCCACGGCTTAAAAATCACTAAAATACATAGGGTCATACAGTTCAATCAGCGACCGTACTTGAAAACGTTTATCGATACTTTTGTCGATAAACACTCTAGGGCAAATTCCAAGGTAGAGAAGGAATTTTACAAGTTCATTTTAAATTCAGCGTTTGGCAAAATATGTGAGAGCGTACGTAATAGATCTCGCTTCGATGCCATGACTGACCTCCTAGACTTTGCACAACTTATTACCGAACTCAATTTGACATCGTTCACGAGCATAGAGGCTGGCATGGTTCTTCTACACAGGCGAAAGCGAAATTTGGTACTGAACAAGAATATAACAGGAGGTAGTTCAGTACTAGAAATTTCAAAGCAGATCATGTTGTCATTTTTTTACAATGTGTTCAAGGTAAAATGGCCACTGGAGGGTGAGTTTCAAGTTTACTATGTTGATACAGATTTTCTGCTGTTAAAGGTAAATGGGAGTGAAGATTTATTGGGTGATTTGAAAAATGGGGTGCACATCAGCTCGCGGATGGATTTCACCAACTGGAATCCATCACTTTACCCTGAGCTGGTGAAACGTCAAGCCCCCAACCAACTATTAATGTTAAAATCAGAGACGGGGAGTGATTTGATATCCAGGGGGGTGTTCCCGGGTCCCAAAGTCTATTGCGTGGAAACACATAGAGGTGATGAAAAGAAGGCGTGTAAAGGGGTGCCTACACACTTTTTATAGATCAATTTCAGACAGAGAGTGTACAGAGACTGTACAGAATGTGACTGGGTACCAAGAGCAAAGGTGATTGCACGTCGTGCTCTACAGTAGAGAAATTATACCATGAGAGTAGAAAAGAATACAATGTCGTTTATATCCGAAAAGGTCTATGTGCTCGAGAATGGTGTGAGTGTCCTACCTCATGGTCACTACCGTATTTCAGACCGAGTTGAATGCGTAGACTATCGTAATCAACTTGGTCTAGATAAATTAACCTAACCAACTAACCAACTAACCACTCAACCTTACATAAATTAACTACCACAATCTCACTACTTTAACCACCACCACCATCACTAACCCACCCTCAACGACCCCATCTCAGGGAACACACCGCTTTTGTTTCGCCCCGCGATTCCCGGGGGGTGGGGGCCCCGTCCCGCGGCCGCCCGGGGGGGGGGGGTCCCGCCTGCGGCCGGCCGGCCTGCGGCCCCGCGGCCCTGGGGGGGGACCCTATTTTTAAATTCATAACGTTCAACTGTGCTAGTTCCAAGTGTATTTTTTGTTGTACAAAAAGTGTTGTATAGAAAAGTGTTATTGTACAGAAAAGTGATGTACAAAAAGTGCTGTAGATGGACAAAAGTGTTTAAAGACAAAAAGAGTTATCATTGTTCATGTTGACCATGAAATTTTGTCACGTTGAACAAGTGTTCATGTTGTTGTATAGAAAAGTGTTGTACAGAAAAGTGTTGATGTACAAAAAGTGCTGTAGATGGACAAAAGTGTTTAAAGACAAAAAGTGTTATCATTGTTCATGTTGAACAAATAGAGTTTTCATGTTGACCATGAAATTTTATCACGTTGAATAAGTGTTCATATTGCTGTAATAAATGTTGCCATGAAATATTGTTTTTGTTCTTGAATAGATAGATCTATGGGAAAATTACTACCTACTCATGGGACACATAAGGTTTACAGTTAGTCATAGTCCGGCTGTTGTCAACAGCATGTATCAATTTAAAACACCTTTCAGATCGTGTCTGTGAGGGCCGTCAATGTAGGTGAAAACAACGCTTTTAGCTGGAATAATTCAAAATTGTGATTAAATGTTTTTGGAATAACCGAAAAAAATCTAATATTTCTATAGTATATGACAGGAGACCTTTTATAAAATAAAAGAAATTGCCACAACACACCAATACAATTCATACGAGGACTTGATGTTTTCAATAGTATTGAATCGAACTCGTGGCTGATTATTGATGATTTAACTGAATCCATTGAACAGTTCTCACAGGAAATGCTGCAATTGTTCACTGTTCGCTCCCACCATGAAAGCATTTCCATAAGCTTAGTTCTACACTATATGTTTCATCAGAGGAAATGTATGCGAACTCTTGCTTTGAATTGTGCCAATTATATTATCTATCGAGTTGTTGTTGATTATAGCGAGCTAAACACACTCAGAAAAAAAAAAAACCCTGGTACTCCTAAAATTCTGTTGTCAGCGTACACTCAGGCGACTAGCAAGCCCTACGGTTACAATTTGCTGGATCTTATTCAGAGCACGCCCGAGGATCTACGTGTAGTCACCGAGATTTTCGACAATGAAATTACAGTATATCTTCTGGTGAACAGTAGAAAAGGCTATTAGTTGACGTTATGACATTGAAGAAACTACAAGAACAACAGCATTTATTTTCCCTTTAGGCACTTCAAAACCAGAACTAAAAATAAACTAAAATAAACAATACTAAAATCTAAACTAGAGCATTAAAATAAAACTAAACTAAACTAAAGTAAACTGCTAAATTAAAACTCTAACTAAAACTCATATGTAAAACGAAAACTCTTAACTAAAAAAACAAAAAGTAAACTAAAACTCAAACTAAAAATCTAGACTAAACTAAAACTAAACTAACTAAAACTAAACTAGAAATAAATTCTAATCTCTAAACTACTAAAGTATAACTCTAACTAAAACTAAACACTAATCTAAAACTAAACTAAACTAACTAAAACCCTAAACTAAAACTAAACACTAATCTAAAACTAAACTAAAACCAAACTAATCTAATAAATTAAAACTATAAAAAAAAATACTTATCCAACTGTATATCAAATAAAAATATAATATAAAACTAAACTAAAACTAAACTAAAAAAAATGTTAATTAATCAAATTAAAATAAAATTTAAATAAAATAAAAATAAACTAAAAATCTAAAAGAAAAATAAACATTAAAATAAAACTAAACAAAAAGTAAACTAAAACTAAAACTCTAGACTAAACTAAAACTAAACTAACTAAAACTAAACTAGAAATAAATTCTAATCTCTAAACTACTAAACTATAACTCTAACTAAAACTAAACACGAATCTAAAACTAAACTAAACTAACTAAAACTCTAAACTAAAACTAAACACTAATCTAAAACTAAACTAAAACCAAACTAAGCTACTAAATTAAAACTCTAACTAAAACTCTTTAGAAAACTGTATCTAAAATAAAACTCTAATCTAAACTAAACTAAAATTAAACTAAAACTAAAACTAAAAATATACACTAAAATGAAACTAAATTAAACTAACTAAAACTCTAAACTAAAACTAAACACTAATCTAAAACTAAACTAAAACCAAACTAAGCTACTAAATTAAAACTCTAACTAAAACTCTTTAGCAAACTGTAGCTAAACTAAAACTCTAATCTAAACTAAACTAAAAGTAAACTAAAACTAAAACTAAAACTCTAGACTAAACTAAAACTAAACTAACTAAAACTCTAAACTAAAACTAAACACTAATCTAAAACTAAACTAAACTATAACTCTAACTAAAACTAAACACTAATCTAAAACTAAACTAAACTAACTAAAACTCTAAACTAAAACTAAACACTAATCTAAAACTAAACTAAAACCAAACTAAGCTACTAAATTAAAACTCTAACTAAAACTCTTTAGCAAACTGTAGCTAAACTAAAACTCTAATCTAAACTAAACTAAAATTAAAATAAAACTAAAACTAAAAATCTAGACTAAACTAAAACTAAACTAAACTAACTAAAACTCTAAACTAAAACTAAACACTAATCTAAAACTAAACTAAACTATAACTCTAACTAAAACTAAAACTAAACACTAAAACTAAAACTAAACTAGCTAAAACTCTAAACTAAAACTAAACACTAATCTAAAACTAAACTAAAACCAAACTAAGCTACTAAATTAAAACTCTAACTAAAACTCTTTAGCAAACTGTAGCTAAACTAAAACTCTAATCTAAACTAAACTAAAAGTAAGCTAAAACTAAAACTAAAAATGTAGACTAAACTAAAACTAAACTAACTAAAAGTAAACTAAAAATACATTCTAATCTCTAAACTACTAAACTATAACTCTAACTAAAACTAAACACTAATCTAAAACTAAACTAAACTAACTAAAACTCTAAACTAAAACTAAACACTAATATAAAACTAAACTAAAACAAAAATAACCTACTAAATTAAAACTCTAAATAAAACTCTTTAGACAACTGTAGATAAACTAAAACTCTAATCTAAAACTAAACTAAAACTAAACTAAAAATAAAGTTAATAAATAAACTTAAAATAAAATAAAACTAAACTAAAACTAAACTAACTAAAAGAAAACTAAACATTAAACTAAAACTAAACTAAAAGTAAACTAAAACTAAAACTAAAAATCTAGACTAAACTAAAACTAAACTAACTAAAACTAAACTAGAAATAAATTCTAATCTCTAAACTGCTAAACTAGAAATCTAACTAAAATTAAACACTAATCTAAAACTAAACTAAACTAACTAAAACTCTTAACTAAAACTAAACACTAATCTAAAACTAAACTAAAACCAAACTAATCTACTAAATTAAAACTCTAACTAAAACTATTTAGCAAACTGTATCTAAACTAAAACTATAATCTAAACTAAACTAAAAGTAAACTAAAACTAAAACTAAAAATCTAGACTAAACTAAAACTAAACTAAACTAACTAAAACTCTAAACTAAAACTAAACACTAATCTAAAACTAAACTAAAACCAAACTAAGCTACTAAATTAAAACTCTAACTAAAACTCTTTAGCAAACTTTAGCTAAACTAAAACTCTAATCTAAACTAAACTAAAATTAAACTAAAACTAAACTAAAAATCTAGACTAAACTAAAACTAAACTAACTAAAACTCTAAACTAAAACTAAACACTAATCTAAGACTAAACTAAACTATAACTCTAACTAAAACTAAACACTAATCTAAAACTAAACTAACTAAAACTCTAAACTAAAACTAAACACTAATCTAAAACTAAACTAAAAACAAACTAAGCTACTAAATTAAAACTCTAACTAAAACTCTTTAGCAAACTGTAGCTAAACTAAAACTATAATCTAAACTAAACTAAAAGTAAACTAAAACTAAAACTAAAAATCTAGACTAAACTAAAACTAAACTAAACTAACTAAAACTCTAAACTAAAAATAAATTCTAATCTCTAAACTACTAAACTCTAACTAAAACTAAACACTAATCTAAAACTAAACTAAACTAGCTAAAACTCTAAACTAAAACTAAACACTAATCTAAAACTAAACTAAAACCAAACTAAGCTACTAAATTAAAACTCTAACTAAAACTGTAGCTAAACTAAAACTCTAATCTAAACTAAACTAAAAGTAAACTAAAACTCAAACTAAAAATCTAAACTAAACTAAAACTAAACTAACTAAAACTAAAATAAAAATAAATTCTAATCTCTAAACTACGAAACTATAACTCTAACTAAAACTAAACACTAATTTAAAACTAAACTAAACTAACTAAAACTCTAAACTAAAACTAAACACTAATCTAAAACTAAACTAAAACCAAACTAAGCTACTAAATTAAAACTCCAACTAAAACTCATATGTAAAACGAAAACTCTTAACTAAAAAAAACTAAAAGTAAACTAAAACTAAAACTAAAAATCTAGACTAAACTAAAACTAAACTAATCTAACTAAAACTCTAAACTAAAACTAAACACTAATCTAAAACTAAACTAAAAATCTAGACTAAACTAAAACCAAACTAAATAAAACTAAACTATAAATAAATTATAATCCATAAACTACTAAAGTATAACTCTAACTAAAACTAAACACTAATCTAAAACTAAACTAAAACCAAACTAATCTACTAAATTAAAACTATAACTAAAACTCATATTTAAAACGAAAACTCTTAACTAAGAAAATAAATTAAACTAAAACTATAAACTAAACTAAAACTAAAATAAACTAACTAAAACTCTAAACTAAAACTAAAAACTAATCTAAAACTAAACTAAACTATAACTCTAACTAAAACTAAACACTAATCTACAACTAAACTAAACTAACTAAAACTCTAAACTAAAACTAAACACTAATCTAAAACTAAACTAAAACCAAACTAATCTACTAAATTAAAACTATAACTAAAACTCTTTAGCAAACTGTAGCTAAACTAAAACTCTAATCTAAACTAAAATAAAAGTAAACTAAAACTAAAAATCTAGACTAAACTAAAACTAAACTAAACTAACTAAAACTCTAAACTAAAACTAAACACTAATCTAAAACTAAACTAAACTATAACTCTAACTAAATTTAAACACTAATCTAAAACTAAACTAAACTAACTAAAACTCTAAACTAAAACTAAACACTAATCTAAAACTAAACTAAAACCAAACTAAGCTAATAAATTAAAACTCTAACTAAAACTCTTTAGCAAACTGTAGATAAACTAAAACTCTAATCTAAAATAAACTAAAAGTAAACTAAAACTAAAAATCTAGACTAAACTAAAACTAAACTAACTAAAACTAAACTAAAAATAAATTCTAATCTCTAAACTAATAAACTATAACTCTAACTAAAACTAAACACTAATCTAAAACTAAACTAACTAAAGCTCTAAACTAAACACTAATCTAAAACTAAACTAGAACAAAAATAAGCTAATAAATTAAGACTCTAACTAAAGCTACTTAGCAAACTGTATCTAAACTAAAACTCTAATCTAAACTAAACTAAAAGTAACTAAAACTAAAAATATACACTAAACTAAAACTAAAATAACTAAAAATAAACTATAAATAAATTATAATCCCTAAACTACTAAACTATAACTCTAACTAAAACTAAACATTAATCTAAAACTAAACTAAACTAACAAAAACTCTAAACTAAAACTAAACACTAATCTAAAACTAAACTAAACCCAAACTAAGCTACTAAATTAAAACTCTAACTAAAACTCTTTAGCAAACCGTAGCTAAACTAAAACTCTAATCTAAACTAAACTAAAAGTAAACTAAAACTAAACAAAATATAAATTATAACACTTAACTAAACATTAAACTAAAACTAAACTAAAATCTAAACTAAACCAAACTAAAACTAAACTAAAATAAAGGTAATAAATAAACTTAGAATAAACTAAAAATCTAAACTAAATAGGTAATAAAATAATAAACTAAAAATCTCAAGGGCGAATTGTTATGTAACGGGGAAAACCATATGTAACAAGCCCTCTGATTGGTTGAGAAGGGGGATGTAACCGACTCGCTGATTGGCTGAGAAGGAAACACGTGATCTAACTGTTTCCGGGAAACTCATAACATTTGCCTAGAGCAACAATAACAAATACTATTTCTGGATCATAACATTCGCTGAGAGCGTGCACTTACAACAACAAATAAATTGACCTTGACATTCGCTGAGAGCGTGCACTTACAACAACAACAACATCGACCTTGGAAATTTAAGTCATTGACCCCATTAACCACGTGTTCTCCCTAGGGGGGCTATGCCCATATTAGGAGCCCCGTCAGCATTAAAAATGCTGACAGGACCACGTGGTCCTGTCACGACCTTCTGAGGCCTTTCTACTAATGATCCCCCTCCAAAGTTTATACGATCCCCCATTCTGTATACACCTTATATGCCCCAAGGGCATAACTAACAACCCTTGCCCTAAGGGCTATATGGGGTTGTCAACCTCAAAGACATAATTTCCGGACCTTTCAACTACGTTGAACAAAATGGATATCTCAAAAGTGTGATTGGCTGGGTTTGGTGAAATGGTGAGGGTGGGGTGAGGGTAGTTGCTCTCCAATCATTTTTGAATATTATAAGGAGCACTATCCCTTTCAATTTCCAATTGAATGAGCTCTTTTTGAAGTTTCTAAGAAAACAAATGGTCATCTCAAACTTTCTGTCAGACATGTTTCGGGAAAATATGAGGCGAGGGGGGGGTATCCACCCTCTGATCACTCTGAATCTTAAAAATGGCACAGGAACTTTTGATTACCAATTCGATGACCCCCCTCCTCCCCCTACGAAGTTTATACGATCACTCATTTTATATATCCCTTATATGCCCCCAGGGCAAAACTTACAACCCTTACCATGGGGGCTGTAGGGGGTTTGTCATCCTCAAAGACATAATTTCCGGGCCTTTCAACTACGTTGAACAAAATGGTTATATCAAAATTTTGATTGGATGTGTTTGAGGAAATAGTGGGTGTGGGTTAGTTGCCCTCCAATCACTTTCGACTATTAAAAAGGGCACTAGCCCTTTCAATTTTCAGTCGAATGAGCTTTTTTTTGAAGTTTCTACGACAACAAATGACCGTCTCAAAATCTCTATCAGATACACTTCGGGAAAATACGAGGTGTTGGGGGGGCATCCACCCTCTGATCACTCTAGATCTAAAAAGGGCACTAGAACATCTGATTTCCAATCAAATGAGCACATTCCGGAGTTTTTGCGATTACCCTATACCTTATATGCCACCAGGGCATAACTTATAGCCCTTGTCCTGAGTTCTGTGGGGGTGGGGGGGGGGGGGTTGTCATCCTTAAAGACGTAATTTCCGGACTTTTCAATTACGTTGAACAAACTGGCTATCTAATTTTTTGATTGGACGTGATTGGGGAAATTATGGGCGTGGGAGGGGGGTTAGTTGCCCTCCAATCACTTTTTACTATTATAAAGGGCACAAACCCTCTCAATTTTCCATCGAATGAGCTCTTTTTGAAGTTTCTGCGACGACAAATGGCCATCTTAAAATTTCTATCAAATGCATTTCGGGAAAATACGAGGTGTGTGTGTGTGTGTGGGGGGGGGGGGTATTCACCTTTCGATCACCCTGGATCTCAAAAAGGGCATCAAAACTTCTGATTAGCAATCCAATGAGCCCCCTCCGAAGTTTATACGATCACTCTTTCTATTTAAACCTTAAATGCCCTCAGGGCATAACTAAAAACCCCTGCTTTCATTGAACAAAATAGTTATCTCAGGATTTTGATTGAATGTGTTTGGGAAAATGGTGGGTGTGGGATGGGGGTTAATTGTCCTTCAATCACTTTCGGCTGTTAAAAAGGGCACTAGCCCTTTCAATTCCCAATCGAATGAGCTTTTTTCGAAGTTTCTACGACAACTCCTTCGATACGAAGTGCCGTGGTCTAAACAAAAAAACAAACAAAAAATAAATAATACTTTGCGCCCACAATGCTCTTTACTTAGGCAGCGCTATTGCGCTGTCTATGATTTTAATAGATGCCATCCTATCATGTTTCAACGATTAGTTGTCAAGTAATCACGGTTTTTTCAGGACAATTCTCTTACTTTATGCTAAATTTGAACCGAATGTCAAATTTTTATTTTTATGTTCAACAGACATATCAAGATTTAAACGTTTGAATTGAATATCTAAAAATCTCAAAATTAGAAAAAAAAATTTATTAAAAATCTACCTCAGCTTGAAGCCCTGAGAATTTAAATCACCAATCTATATCTATCAAATACAAAAATCACAAACACATAATTATTTTTTTAAGGAGTATTTCGAGCCATATACTTAGGTTGAAGGACATACCTACACGCATTTTTATTAGAGTTCATATTTTTCTGGATGAATAGATAAATAGATCTGGATATATTTTAGGATGAATAGAAGAGGAAATACTAACGAAGAGCTCTAAACTGACAAGACTATAGACTGACTGGACTAGCCATCATAAAAGTTCACCAAAATATTGAAGTAGACTCCAACCGTGTAATAAATAGATATGGCGGGAGTAGAAAGAGAAAAATCGGCTTTTTTTTTATAAAATTGTGAATTCTGTAATTTAAGAAAAATATATCGAACTTTAAAAAATGAAAAGACACGCTATGTTGTTATGAAAAGTGAAATTTTGATTAGTAAATTCTTGAGATTTCGTCAAAGTTGACATTGTTTATTAAAACGCTATTTTTTAAAGAGAAATAATGACTAGTTAATGTTTTATTGCCTATGCTTAAAACCCTCGTTTTAAATGTCTTCTAATGTATTTCTATATCTTTGTTCAATGTTTCTTTTTACACCCCTAAACAAACGAGTATTTAATGTTTAATCTTTTATACATATACAATTGTATTTTAATCCTCAATTTCCTACTCTTCATTGCTATCATAATTACTAAGCGATGCCATATAGGCCACATACTAAATGGTTTAACCTATACAAAGAGTCACAAAGAATGCATGACTCCATGAGATGGTTCAAGACCAATTTTTTTGACAATACAAAATTTAAATAACTCGCTATTGTGGTCAGAAGTACAAAGACTAAAAATTATGCAGAAAATACTAAATATCAATTTTTTTGTAGATGGTGAACGCTATTTTTTTATGGTCTGGTGGTTTTTATAACTTACCATTCTTGTATCAATATTTTTACATAGTTTTAACTTCAACAGATTTATTCGAACTTTAATTCTCACCAGATTTTAGATTAAATTTTCAAACTTTGATTTCAAACGTTGCATTCTCTGGAGAATCCCCTCTATTGCGCTGCAACTCAGCATCCCCAAAAGAATAAGACCTATTCTTTAATTCACCTATAAGGAACTTCTTATTTAGAAAAAATATCAATTTTCATAATCTAAGCCACAACGTATTAAACTTGTATGATTTGATAACTTCACGGCAATCAAATTACCTTACTGAATGACTTCGAAGCTGTTCTTAGGAGGGAGTGGAGGCAGTATCCCTCCCTGTGTTTTTTTTGAAAAAAAAACTTTTTTGAGTATTCATTGAAAAATGTTCGTTTTAGTAATTCCGGTAAAAAAAAGAGGAAAAGACGACAAAATTGCCCTCCTCTAGATTTTGAAAAATACATTCATCCCATCTCCTACATTTTCATGAACTGATGTCACTGCAACTGTGATAATTGATGCCACTGCGGGTGCGGCTTAAAAAGTTGATTTAGAATATGTTCCCTTTATTTCCATTAGTCTCATCCTTAAGAGCTATCACAGCCGACGAACTTTTTTCTGATTTCTTGGCTCTCCTGAAAAGTTTCAAAAATGGCATATGTCACACTTCTAATTATCAGTCGATTGGCTGCAGTGAAACTTGTCATTACTTCCTGTTTCCGCAGTTGCCTGTAAAATCGGGTTTCTACTTCTCTCGACGTAGAACTGTTGAACAGTTAAATAACTTAATAATATCTAATAAAAATAAATAAATGACATTTGGTCCAATCAGATATTTTGGTAATTCATTTGAATTTCTCGATAATTAACTTGACAATTTTGCATTCCATCCTTCTTAAATTTATGCTGCTCATGCATGAACAGTGGTACAAGGAATTTTTTTTGCTAATGTGAACTATCTTGTCAACTCTGACCT
This sequence comes from Artemia sp. Qi Xiang Cuo, assembly GCF_049724085.1. NCBI lineage: Eukaryota > Metazoa > Arthropoda > Branchiopoda > Anostraca > Artemiidae > Artemia > Artemia sp. Qi Xiang Cuo. Next base: position 42,634,098 of record NC_142800.1, on the reverse strand, counting down.
TCTTGGTCATGATAAAAATAGGAAAAAGCAAAAATTAACTTTGCTTGACACGAGGAAAAGGTACAAGATTGAAAAGAAACTGAAAAAACATAGATTAATTACATGGATTATGGCAAACCTTGTAAGAAAGAAGGTTTGAAGGGACTTGATCCCAAGGACTCTCCTCTCCCAGCACCTTTATACTACCGAGGGCAGTGTTGTCACCATACTTATCACCAGTGACAATATAAATGTAACTATTTGACATAAAGAATTCTCCAATCGACAAAAAGACGATAAAAATGCAATCTACACCTATTCAATACACTCTGTAGTGTACCAAACCCTGGGTGCTTTCTCTTCGTATTTTATGTAAAATTCAATTTGGAATAATCATAATCATGGGTTTAGCACCAAGTTTCGATTAGTCTCGAACTAAGCTTTTTCGAAACGCATTTACGTTGTTCTGGGATTGTACAACCAACTGTACCTAGTATTCCTAATGAGTGTCATGGTTTTGGTAGCAAATTTAAACGTCGATGCTCACATGTTTCTTTTAATTACAACATTTCAGTACCCATCTCTCACTCAATTTATAATTTATAATTATCTTTGCTTAAGCGATAAATCATGTTTATAATCATATAGTTTCTGTTTTGCCTAACAACCCCTTTTTTCTTTATTAGGGTTTCAAACGTCTCCGGCGATATTCTAGTCAATGGAAGTGAACGGTGCTTACGACGTTTTAGAAAGTCTGCTTGCTACATAATGCAGGTAACTTTGACCCCCCTTTCTCCACTAATAAAAAAAGAGAAAAATGGCTAAAAATGTTGAAACGTAGAATTTTGATATGTATATCACTTTTCTGAAGATGATTTTTTTTGGTCCTTTAATCCTTTTCTTTTACCCTTTTAAGGATTTGAGTATGTCCGGCTATATACCTAGTAGGTCTTCGGCTCTCCCCACATCCACCAATATTTCGATTCTTATATCTATCATTATCTCCCTTAATCCAATTGTTTTTGAAATAAGATGGAATAGTCGGTTAATTTTAGAAAAGATTGGCCGGTTTTTTGCCTTTTTAAAAATCGAATCCCTAAATAAATTCCAGTTGTGTGTCTGTATGTGTCACCAAGTCTGATTCGTCTGAGGTCGCATTAGGAAGCAGTAATATTTTACTATAATGTTTATAAAAAGACGCGTTTATTCGAAATGTAAATAAAGATACAAAGGGCAATAAGATAAAAATCAAAAAGAACAAAGCAAACAAAACAAAATAAATAAATAAAACGAAGAATTTACCCTGGTATCAATAACATTAAGGTGCCGTGAAGTTTATGGAGGATAGGGAGGGTAGGTAGTTAGCCGAACTGTAGCTAAGTAATTGATGATTTTGACTTTTTCAAAAGATTGTCCAGTAACTGCTAGCGAGCATAAGCTAATTTCAAACATTGAGATTCATACGAAATAATGAATGTGATTAGAAAAATTAGTCGCTGCAAAAAGAAGAAAGAAAAAGGACTTGAGAAATCAGAACAGATTATACAAGCATAGAATATTTCATTATTTGCTACCATAGATTGCTTGCTACTAAATGTTTAATCCGTGTGATTGATAATTCCGCTCCCCATCAACCCCAAATTTTCTTGTAAAATGTTAAAAAACAAAACAAAGAAAAATTACATAACTTTTTAATCTGTCATTTTTACTGAAGGTTCGAATTATGGCCTGAAGTTTGAATTTCAATCAACAATTTTAGTTCTTAAGCAGAGAGAGAAAAATAATTTACTCCTACAATTAGCTCCTGCAAGAAACACATAATGAAACTATGTCAGTTAAAAATCAGAGATAAAATATTAAATAAAGCATTTTCCAAACAACTTGTTTAAAAAAAAGTAAAGACTGATAGTAACACCTAAAACAAATAGAAATAAGGTCATATAATAAGTCGAATTTAAACCGGACAGAAAATACTATAAATGACTAAATCAAACCTAAAACAAACAGAAATTAGATGAATAATTCAGTAACATAAAACAATAACCAATCAAACCTAACACAAACAGAACCAATAATCAAGTAATAATAATCAAGACGAATAATCAAGTAATTTCAAAATCAACAGATATTATACTATGTATGAAAAAATGAAACCTATAAAGAGAAATTTAATTGGATAATTAGGTCAAACTTAAAAGAGGAATTTACATGCATAAAAGTGTGGCACCAGCTTCGAAAAGTGACTACCCTTTAAAGGCTTGGATGTCATTTGCACTTTACTGAAAACAGGTTTCAGACGTAATGTCTATTAATTGTCGTAAGATCGCCTAGAAAATAAAAGATAGCAAAAATAATCAAGTTTACAGAAAATAAAAAACAATTTTTAGAATAATCACATTTGTGACTTTTAATTTAATTTTACTATTTTAAAAGGGCATTATTTGTCAATAATTTCCGTTTTGTATTTCACATGTTTCATTAAGTACAGAAAAAACTAATTACGAAGAAAAAACTGGTATTTTTTGAAGCACTCTATTTAGTTTAGTGAAGCTATATTTTGAATTGTTTATATACGAAAAAACATTCCTGGAAATAAGAGCTGTTTTAATTTTTGGTATTCTAATAAAAAAATGTTAAGATTAAATCCGAGATGGGGAATGTGAAACTCTTAAAGGCGCATAAGTGAGGAAATTTGTTAGAAATAGGAATATATCTTGATGGGAACTAGGTGTGCTGAAACAGTTTAAATGTTTCAAAATTATAGGAAACTATGAGAAATGACGGTATTTCGGGGAGGGGGATAGATCTCAGAGGTCCTCATCGGATATGTGTCTGAAGTGCGTAATATAGCTTTCATTTCCAAGAATTTTATATAAAAACTTCATTTTGTGTTTCTTCTCTCTTAAAGGAAGATTGTCTCGTGCCCCATCTGACGGTTTTGGAAGCCATGAAGTACGCTGCTTACTTAAAGCTTGGTAGCAGAGCTTCAGGATCAGAGAAAAATGTTATTGTAAGTTTTTATTGAAATTTAGTTTCTAATTTAACCCTTCTGACTTAATTGCTGTTTAAACTGAAAGCTTTACTGAAACGGTTTGACTGATGTTATATGGATCCTTTCCTTGAGGGATATGAAACAAGAGAAACGTTTAGTTTGAATAGTAGTTTGGTTTAGTCTAATTCATTCAGCTGCGCCAAAAATTAAAGTCTTTTTACGCTCTCATAACTCATGTAAGAGCCAAAGTATCGGATTTTTGATAAAAATGGTATTTTTTTATGGATAAAAAAATCTTTAGAAATTACAGAGAAGTTTATAGCACAATAATATGACTTCATTTTGATATGTAGGCCGACTACATGCAGTTATGTGAGGTAGTCTGTGAGCTATACTCACAGAAGACATAATATACAGTATTGACAAAGGCTATACTCTCCATTATTAATATGTGACACAGATTTAAAACCACGCAAGATTCATACTCCGCCTTCACGCACGCGCAATGACAATTGTTTCCGATCTATACATCACGATGAACTTTTGGAAACTGAACTAAGGTTATGACGTATATTGCCAGGGACGATACGCGCGGTATCAAATGTATATCGTGTTTGGAAAAAGAAGACGCTGCAGTCTACAGTGGCTATACTGTACTTACTGATTTTTTTTTGTTTCTAAAGCAGATGCTCCCTACTATTTTACCTCCTATGCATCAAAACCATATAGAACCCATTGAACACCTACAACTTCTATAAAACCCTTTGGAGCCAAGCTCCTATTTTTTTGTTTGACGGTTTAAATTGGACATGACGGTATGTCATTACTGAAAGTTTGACCCATTTTCTTCTGAATCAAAATGTCCATGGATTTGTTGTATTTCCTCTTTCTCTGTTTTAGGGCTATGGAGCCCATAGGCGGGGGGGGGGAGGAAATGTCTGATTTCATGTTTTCGTTACTGTAGATAAGTTGTAAATAAACTAACCTGGTATTGAGCTTACAATTAAGCTTGCAATTACAAAATATAAGCTTAGAAGTTGTGAAAGATCTATAATCCGAATCCGATTTACGATGAGAAAAGGCTGACGTATGTTCAGTCTTTAGTTGTACAGTATGCCATGCAAGTTCTTATTTTTAGTGACATCTAACATAGGAATAGGATATGATTTGGTGCTAATGATATTACATAATAAAATAAGGGATGCAAAAAATTGCTATTAAATTTCTATGAAGCTAAATATGTTTATCTAGCGGTTCCTGGCAATAAACTCTAAGTAAAGAGCGACGATAAAATTTTGATAACAATCATACATTAAAGAATTGGCATCTCATGATCATTTTCAATGTGTAAAGCTCATTAAATTTAAAGTTATACTATCAAAGCTATGAGAGTGAGACACTTTATGTTCTAGAAAAATTAGGAAAAAGTCCCTAAACTTCAAGCCCTGATCTTTCAAAATTATAAAATTTAAAATGTTTGCATATAATTTTTCGTATTTTTCATTGTTTCCGCGTTTGTTATTTTGTTGTTTTGCTTGTTTTTTACCATTGATTGTTATATCACATCAGTGGTCGTAGAATATCAGAAGAACGTTTTGTTTTGTAATACTTGGAGGTTCTGGTTCCCTTTTTAAGTAGCATAAGAGACATGGCGCCAAAGCAAATTCGAATCTTCTGCCATTTTGGGACGCAAAACAACAATAATAAATACTCTAAGAGGACTCAGTGACACTCATAATACATATTCTACTATTATTCATGTTAAGGTTTGGGTTCAATACTAACCCATAGACCGAATACAAAAGTTTAAGATTAACTAGTAGGATGAGATGCTTTTTTTTAAAATGATGATTATATATAATGCCCAGACCCAGAAAAATTCAGTAAATGTTCTTTTATAACCGCCCCTCCCCCTGAATGGACCAGGTTAACAATATACCACGGACTGAAAGCAACAGCTCAATAGTAGGATAAGGTGATTTTAAAACAATACAATTTGCTAACGAAAGGGGACTGTAAATAGCATTTGATAAACTGAAAATGTATTAGAAATAGTCCCACTAACCACTAAGCATACATTGAAAAATATAAAACTTACTTCTTGTTTATAGCATTCATCATCATCACAATTCCTTTTGTTAGAATCCAATTTAATAGATTAAGTTCAATTCGTCTTCTGAATAACACCGATGGTGTCCATTATTTTATATGAAAATATTCGCTTGAGGTAAGGATAGGGCACCCATTGTAATCTTCGCAGCGCCAGTGAAAAACTCCTTATCGCAGAATCTGAGATAAGAATGTGCGCTTGAAATGATTTCCTTTGTGGGCGGTCGGAGTAATAGCATTCTATCGTTGAGAAAAATTGTTCCAAGGAAATGTTCTGGCTCTTGTTAAAAGCTGAGAAAGGATATGAGGGATTGATAACTCCAATAGGAATGCGCTTGTATGGTGAGTCTCCCGTATGGTGGGCCTCCCGTATGGTGCGCCTCCCTTATGGTGGGATGCGGGCCCGCTCATTCGGCATACACCTATACTACTGACCTATCCTTTAATGCACCTTTAAGGAACATGCTATTTAGAAAAAATATCAATTTTCATAATCTAAACCACAACCTATTAAACTTGTATAATTTGATAACATCAAGGCAATCAAATTACCCTACTGAACGACTTCAAAGCTGTTCTTTGGAGGGAGTAGTGGTATTATCCCTCCCTCTGTTTAAAAAAAACAAATATTTTTGAATATTCATTGAAGAATGTCTGTTTTGGTATTTTCAGTGAAAAAAGAAATAGAAAAAACGACAAAATTGCCCTCCCATAGATTTTGAAAAAAAACATTCATGCCATCTCCTACATTTTCGTGAATCGATGCCACTGCGGCTGTGATAATAGTCGAAAGTGCGACATATGCCGTTTTGGTCGAAAATTAGTTATGTATGATCCGTGAGTAAGTTCAACACGAGGAATCAAATGGTGCAGTCAGAATGGTGTTGTTCTATCTTGTACCATTACGAAGATAAAAAAAAAAGAGACATAAGCCAGCTTTGAATGAAGAGTATAATCGGTACTTGTTAAGAATCCGGTAAGTGCGCGAGAAAGCCCGCATTGAAAAAGACCGTGAGTTACACATCAGGGGTCAGAATATCAGAAGAATGTTTCATTTTTGTAATACTTGGAGGTTCTAGTTTCCTTTTTAAGTTGTATAAGAGACAATGGCGCCACAGCAAAGTCGAGTCTTCTGCCATTTTGGGACGCAAAACAACAATAATATTTTCTCTAAGAGGACTCAGTTCCTATCGAGTAAAAATTCTGGGATAGCTAATTGGCTTAGAACTATCGAAAAACCATCCGAGTTCCAAAGCTAATATTACCGCAGGAGGGGGGGGAGGGGGGGGTGAATCCTTCCCTAAGAAGATTTGTAGTCCATACAAAATAATAAACGCTTAATATAGAGAATTATTTTTATGCATGATTTTACTTGGAGGATTCGTTTTAATCTCCAGTGATATATCGGCAATGGTGGAAAATTTTGCATCAGCTACGAAGGGGGACCTATTGATCTGGAGAACGAGGGGCTGGAAAATGAAGCCTCAAAAAGTGTATGCTATTTTTTTTTGCTTTTAGTAATAGGTCCTTCAGATAAACATGGAGAAAGGGAGAGAAGAAAATTCGTCCCTTAATTTCCCTTAATTCGAGGAACATCTTTAGACTAAGCCTGAAATACGGGTGCTGCAGGTTGACCGCCCCCCTCTTAATGTAAAAATATTTTTAGTGTAACACACAGGAATATTTTTATGTGGTCAACTTTGCAGAACGGGGAGGGTTGGAGATGGACCCAGCAAAGATTTTTTTTTTTGAAGAAGCCCCATTGGAAAGCGTGAAAACGGTTACAGTACCCAAAAATTTGTTTTTGATATTCCGAAATCTATTCCCCTCTCCCTTCCTAAAAATACGTTAAAGGGTGCCCTTTTCAGGGATGACTATTATTAACGAGGCATTGTTATTCAAAAATCAACCTAAACACAGGCACAGATATCTAACCGGTCATAGTAGCTAACTGTATGTAAAGAGCGGCCTTTATAAATAGAACCTGAAAATATAAAAAACGGAAGTTTGATAATATTATGTGTATCAACAGAATCTGGTTTGAGTGTTGAATCTAATGTACAAGATTAATTATTTTTAAGCTTTCTATCAAAAACTATTAGTTTAAGAATGTTTTCATAATTTTGGAGAAAAGGGTTAAATACCCAAAAAGGGACCGCGTTCTTTCTGAAAATTATATAGCTAAATTTAACGTGGTTTCAAAACCCTAAAGCTACTATCCGCAAAAATACTAATTTTCTTATTTTCTCCGAGGATACTGGTCATGCATGCATGTTTATTCTTTTCTTAATTTTCTTACCAGGAGTGATGGTATTGAATGATTGATCATGCTTAGGTAATCTAGAGAGCGCTTTTATAAACGGAATTTTAAAGCTCTTTTAAGTAAAACTAGATACAGGTCGTAGCATGCTGCTCATGTCTGTCATTTTGTCCTACAAAACAATAATCTTGGTCCAAGTTGGGCCGAAATAGTATCTGGCCAAATTTGTGATATTTTCAATTATTTAGAACTATAAAAAAGATATTGATACAGTCTCTGAGTCTCAGAGGACATACTTGGAACTTGGCGGTATAATTTCCCTCTAGAAATATAATTTCCCTCTAGAAATCTAGAAGTTCATTAAACATCGACTGTGAAGGATGTGAAGGGTGGGGGGCATATTGGGTGGGTCATGGACCCACTTTATGTCTCGAATAATATAGTTTTAAGATCTTTAAATCTATGCTCCAAATAAAGTCCAAAATGTCTGTATTTCTGCCAAAAAGTTGGCAGAAAATGGGACAGGAGGTTTTGTAGAGTCCAAGGTCCCAGATTTGTCCTCCAATCACTAAGATTTTAAAATCCCTGTATAGTTCTGGGTAAAAAAAAGGTGCAATATATCTACTTTTTTACTAAAATGCTGATGTTGGGGTGGATGTAGTATTGTTGAATGGCACTTTGGTCTTTCGATAATAAAGATTGAAAATGGTTGCATGATTCAGATTAAGATATGACACAACATGCTTACCTTTGTAATAACAATTGGTGGTAAGAGGTACAAGACAGCAATGGAGGACCACTCTCCAATTTCGGTTCTTCAGTTTAACCAGTTGAAACTCATTTCATAAATCCAGTTCTTACAAGGTGGAATTTTCCTAATTCTCTTTAGAAAAAATGGAGTAGCCAGGACAATGGCGGGCGAAATGTCCACTTTCTGTCTTCAGGTTGTTTTGCAACAAATTTGGCCGTAACTGGTGTTATAGCAGTGTCATTATCCAATTTTTCCGGTGTTACACGGACTTTCTAACAACGCTGCTACGAAAGGAGCAAAGGAAAACCTCTTATTTTCTTAGCACCGAATGGAATACTAAACCTTAGGATGCATATGCAATACCATTTCTCTCCCTTAGTTCCAACAGAGTAAAACAAATTAGGAAATTCAACCAACATAACAAAGAAAATTGGCTTATAAACATAGATGGCATTACTCTCAAACCCTAGGAAATGCTCCTTTTTTAAATCTATAGGCTTTTCCGTCTACTATTCTAAAAAAAAATATAGTATAATAATGGGAACACAAAAGCAAAACGCATCTTAAGCATTTAAATTTAGTCCCACTCAATTTAGAACTTTTTGTCTGCTAGCTTGCCTTCTTAGATCGAGCCTTCTACTCGAAAGTAGAAACAGGGCTCGAAGAAACCAAAGCTTGGTGGAGCAACTTCAGATATTCCTTTCTGACAATAAAACTTCACTTGGCCTGTGTACTCTTGGCTCTGAGTTGAGGAACGGCAAAAAAAGTCGCTTTTGGTCAAAGGCAAGAATTATATGCAATTCTCCAAAATAAGATATCATATTCATCAATCTGGGTTGAGGTTGACATTTTCTGAAAATCGTGGTAATTAGACCTTTAACACTTTTTGTAATAAAATGAAATCGGTGGCATATGGTGAAGAAAAAAAAAGAAGAAAAAATTAAAGCGTTGTTCCCGCAACAAAATCATGAGTAAACGAATTAGCTACGAATAGTATGATAGTTACAAATAGTTGATAACAATGGGCTGCCACCTATGGCAGTTCGTGCCAACAACAGTTTAAATAAAGCTACGAATAACCTAACAATTAATCAAAAGATGCAGAAAATCTACTGAGAAAACCAAATTATAATACTACCTGAAAAAAGGAGTAATATACGCATTATATTTATTTACCATTTACCGATCTTTCGTCAACAAACATTACCTGGGAAATTTTAAGAGTGAATAATCTTAATAGGCAAAAAGAAAAGATTGCAGAAATATATGGAAGGTGACTAAGATTTTCCTAGTTATATTTACGAAGCCTGCATTTTCAAGGATTGCTCCAGACCGTTCCCAATCATAGGCAGCGCAATCGGGCTGCCTAAGTAAAGAATGATGTTGGCACAATGTATTATTTATAATTTCTTCCCTTTAGAAAGGGGCACTTCGTATCGAAGGAGTTGTCGTAGAAACTTCGAAAAAGGCTCATTCGAATAGAAATTGGAGTGGCTTGTGCCCTTTTTAATAGTGGAAAGTGATTGGAACGCAACTAACACCCCTTCCACACCCATCATTTCCCCAAACACATCAAATCAAAATTTTGAGAAAGAAATTTTGTTCAGCCTAGTTGATTTTCAGATATAAATTGTGTTTTTGAGGAGGATACTCCCCCACAAGCCTTAGGGCAAGGGTTGTAAGTTATTCCCTGGGCGCATATATGGTTTTTTATAGAAAGCCTTGCCGTAGAAACTTCAAAAAGGGCTCATTCGATTGGAAACTGAAATGGCTAGTGCCGTTTTTAATAGTCGAAAGGGATTGGAAGGTAACTAAAACCCCTTCCACAACCACCATTTCCCCAAACACATCCAATCAAAATTTTGAGATAGCCATTTTGTTCCACGCAGTTGAAAGTTCAGGAATTTATACCTTTTGAGCAGGACACTCCCCCCACAGACTTCAGGGCAAGGGTTATAGGTTATGATCTGGGGGCATATAAGGTTTTTATTGAAATGTTTGTCGTAGAAACTTGAAAAAGGGTTCATTTGATTGGAAATTCAAAGGGCTAGTGCCCTTTTTAATGTTCGAACATGATTGGAAGGCAACTAACACCCCTTCCACGCCCACCATTTTTCCAAACACATCCAATCAAAATTTTGCGATAGCCATTTTGTTCAGCATAGTGATTTCCAGATAGAAATTATGTTTTTGAGGAGGACACTCCCCCATAGCCCTCAGGGCAAGGGTTGTAAGTTATGCCCTGGGGGCATATAAGGTTCTAATAGAAATTGTTGTCGTAAAAACTTAAAAAAATGCTCATTCAATTGGAAGTTCAAAGGGCTATTGCCGTTTTTAATAGTCGAAAACGATTGGAGGGCAACTAACCCCCCTCTCGTGTCCACCTTTTCCCCAAACACATCCAATCAAAATTTTGAGATAGCCATTTTGTTCAATGTAGTTGAAAGTTCTGGAAATTAGGTCTTGGAGGATGACACCCCCCACAGCCCTCAGGGCAAGGGTTGTAAGTTATGCCTGGGGGCATATATGGTTCTTATAGAAAGGGTTGTCGTAGAAACTTCAAAAAGGGCTCATTCGATTGGAAATTGAAATGGCTAGTGCCCTTTTTAATAGATGAAACTGATTGGAGGGAGTGATGGAGTCATTTTGTTCAACATAGCTGAAAGGTCCGGAAATTATATCTTTGATCTGGACCCCCTCCCCCACAGTCTTCAGGGCAAGGGTTGTAAGTTATGCCCTGGGGGCATATAAGGTTTTATTGAAAGCGTTGTCTTTTAAACTTGAAAAAGGGCTCATACGATTGGAAATTCAAAGGGCTTGTGCCCTTTTTAATAGTTGAAAGTAATTGGAAGGCAACTAATCCCCCTCTCACGCCCACCATTTCCCCAAACATTTTTGGGGGACTTCGTATCGAATTATTTTTTTTCCATATCAGGGCACTTCGTATCGAAGGAGTTGTCATAGAAACTTCGAAAAGGGCTCATTCGATTGGAAATTGGAATGGGTAGTGCCCTTTTTAACAGTAGAAAGTGATTGGAATGCAACTAACACCCCTTCCGCGCCCACCACTTCCCCAAACAAATCCAATAAAAATTTTTAGATAGCCATTTTGTTCAACGTAGTTAGATCTTTTAGAAATTGGGTCTTTGAGGATGATAACCTCCTCAGAGCCCTTAGGGCAAGGGTTGTTATTTATGTTTGGGGGCATATAAGGTTTTTTATAGATAGCGATGTCGTAGAAACTTCAAAAAGGGCTGTTTCGATTGGCAATTAGAGGGGCTTGTGCTTTTTTTAATAGTCGAAAGTGATTGGAGGATAACTAACACACCTCTCATACCCACCATTTCCCCAAACACATCTGTTGGAACCCTTGGTCCCAGTAATGTCTGATAAATGTCCCTCCCAGATTCATTTCTTTCGGCCCCTTAATTATTTTCCTTCCTTAAGTAATAAATATTAATTTTCCTATTATTTTTTTGACGCCATTTTGGGTCCTCTTAACTGCGTACGTGTTTAATAGACCACGAGGGAAAAATTGCGCAGTTAGGGAGATTGGCCAGTAGATTAGTAAGTCCAAGGATTGGCTGGAAAGATTCATTACCACCATCGTACCCCCGCCGCTGCATGCGGCTAGCGGGCCGGGAGGAAGTGTTCATTTTTTAGTCAGTTCATTTTATACCGCGTGATTGTTAATACAGTAAGATTTTTCTATGTACTCCTTTTAACTTTTCAGCTTAGGTCGAATCTAAAAGAGTTAGCTAGAAATCTTATCGGTAAACTTTGGCTTTAAATGTGGCCATAGACCATCCGATCACGTTAGTATACAGAACCGTTGGAGAAACCGTAGAAATCCCACTAATTTGGGGTCCAAGAGGGATCGTCCCCCTCCAGTAAGTGGCATGGCAACTCTTTGCACCATTTTTGCCTTTAAAAGGTGTTACCTCGCATAATAAACCTTCATTTAGTGGTGGCAGCGAGTTAAGGTCCTATCAGTAAATCTGATAATAAAAGAATTCCGCGCTTTCGAAGAGACAAGGTAATTTAGCCTACAAAAGTAGCCTATTGTAGTTACAGAGGCTACCTATGAAAATCGTAAGGAGAAAATTTTTATCTGAGCTGTGCCTAGTCGGATAATAATAGGAATAAAATTTAATAATCAATAAATCACGCGAACAATTAACATGTGAGACAAGGGAGGCTGAGACACCCACAGATAATCGAAAAATTAAAAGAAAATAATTTTTCACGAAAGGATAAAAAGAGACATTGATAAAAGAATTTTCATTTGAATAAAAGACGTTAAATAAACCTTGAAATAATGGCGGACAAACGAAGAATTCAGACAAGATCTACCGCGGTAAAACAAAAATCAGATTCAGACACACAATTATATGCGACTCCCGCTGGAAATACCATAAGAAAAATACCATCAGATAGAACCATATATCACTCAACAGATGAAAAAACATTTCTGAGACATGTGAAGAGGATATCTTCAAACCAAAATCAGTAATAGAGCGATCCCCGGTACGAACCAGAGAAGAAGAGAAAAGTCTAAAGCAAGTACAGAAAGAATTACTCACATATAGAGAATTCCGAACAAAAGAAACAGTGGCGATAATACATGAGGAAAAATTATTACAAGAAAGAACGGGTATAACAAAACAAACTCACCCTTCGAAGAAGGTACAAAAAGTGGGGGAGTTGCGGGGAGAAGAAAATATTATACAACGAGCAGACTCAGAAAATGAATTAAGAGAATATAAAGACAGTGAGATTCAGAGTAGGCCAAGTAGCAGAAGTAGTAGAAGTTCAATTTCCAGCAGGAGCTCACGAAAAAGCACTAAAATAGATATTACACAACGACTTTAAAATTTCATAAAGAATGAAAGATTAGACAAAGTACGAAAAGAGGAAGAAGATAGAGAACAAAGAGAAAGAGATAGGATAGCCAGAGAAAAAAAAGGAAGAGGCTGATAGGATAGCCAGAGAAAAAAAGGAAGAGGCAGACAGAGAGAAAAGAAAATACATAATGGAAATGATTGCAGGGAGAAATTACCAAGACCTTCAGAAATCTTCTACAATAGAGATAATGCAAGCAGCAAACCTTCAACCAATGAAGGAAAATGAAGATGTACATTTATACATATACAATTTTTGAAAAAACGGCGGAATTAAGCGGGTTGCCGAGAGAAAATTGGGTAACAAGAATACAGCCCTTCCTTAACTACAAAGCACAACTTGCATATAAAGCATTACCAATGGAATACTCAAAAGATTTTGAAAGGCTAAAACAAGCCATTTTTGAAAAATTTCAACTTTTATCTATTAGTGCTTTAGATATATTTTAAAGGATTCTGAAGTAGAATTTTTAGCAATTTTGAGTTTGGGACGAAGGATGACTTTAATAACCTCGTCCTGTTACATAACGTGTCAACGGTAGGTGAGAATGATGTTCTTAGCCCTCTGACTACGTGCGCCTTATATGCAATTAAACATATTCTGAAGTAGTATTTTTGTCCATGTCAAGTGAGGGGACTCAAAGGATTTTAAAAACCTCTTAATATTACGTAACATGTCAATTGAGTCTAAGTTTGATGTTTTAGCTCTCTCTCTTTTATTGCTTAAAAAATACTTTATAAGCTTCTACAGTAGAATTTTAGAAAATTTTGTGTTTGGGTGGAAGAGGGATTTCAAAAACATCTTCCCATGACATAATTTGTCCTCTAAACACAATTAGGTTATTTTTACTGGTCTCTCTTGTCAAATCATTTCCCTAATTAATACAGTTTAAATGGTCTTATCAACACAGAGGTGTTTGGCATGTGCCTGCTACCCTCAAGGGTAAGGGTTTCTGATAAGCAAAGTTGTGACATCACAACAAACCTGGTTTTATCATACCATAACAATAGTCAGCAAGGATAGGAAATTAAATGGTTTAGGATTTAAACAGGATTTTCGAATATATTTTAATGAACATGGTTAAAAGCTGAAGTTGTGTAAGGTAAGCAGTGATTTATAATTATGATAGTAATATAGGATGAAATATGAGTTAAAACAACTAGTAATGTGCAGTAATTTACCATTATATAGAGGGGGAGGAGTGGAGGTAAGTACTTCAAAGTACCTTCCCGGGACATACCTTAGCATGTACATCCATCCCTGAAAGTTTCATTTTCCTAATCCAACCCCTTTCCAAGATAGCCAAAAGTAACTAAAGTAGAATTTTACCATTTCAACTCTTCCCCGAGCACTTTCAAAGAAGGTTTAGAAGCGAAAGAAAACAAGACAACGAAACTTATAAAGAACACGGGTACAAATTGAAAGATATGTGTTTAAAATGGCTAGATATAGAGAATTATACAATATTAGAAGACCCGGAAGAAATAAAAGACTAGATAACGGGAATAGTGAATAAAACAACGATGGAACAATTCTTAGAAAATACCCATCCAAATATGAGGATGTACTTAAAAGAGAAAAACCCACAAACAATTGAAGAAATGTCCGAATTAGCAGACAGGCACACTGAAATTAGAAGGGAGGCATTCCCACAAAAACCAAGGTTAGGAGAAAATGGTAGAAAAGAATACCCGTACACAGGGAATAAAAAGAATGCTAGCCAAATATGGCAAACACAAGGAGAAGTAACATGCTACCGCTGTCACTTGAGTGGCCACTATAGCACCATTTGCCCAAATAAAGACGGTAGAAAATATGGCCAAAAACAGAAACAGTATGACGTTACCTGTTACAACTGTAATAAACGAGGACATTACGCCTCGGATTGCCGAAGCGCGAAAAAAAATTACGACAATAATTACAGAACAAGGGAAGAAGGGGCAAACAGAAGACAGGACAATCCGAGAAATGATCGATCCCGAGAGAATTGGAAAAAGTCTCAAACGTATAAGAGAACCGCATGGGTTAAAAGCCCTGAGAATATGAAAACTTGTGCATTTGCAGAATCACACAAAGTATGTGGCGACCTAAAGGGTAAATCAATAGAAATAGCTATTGAGTCATGCAGTGACCAAAGCTATTTACAGGAAGACTTGATAAAGAAAACCGACATAAATTACAAGAATTATGTGGCATCGCTATTCTGCTACGGTGCAGAACGTAAATGGCCAACAGTTCAGGTCATAATAGAGTTATCCAATAAAGAGGGAAATACGGTTAAAAAAGAATTAAAAGTAGGGGTTGTACCTCTTGCAGTAGACGTTTTATTAGGGGGATATTTCGGAAATATCGAAAACTTTCTTGCACTAAAAGCAACCTCCATGATAAAAAGAGTAAATGCGGAGACACGGAGTCAATAAAAAAATAAAAGGGAGGCTGTGCCCCCCACTAATTAAAACGATGATCAGAATATAAAAAACCCATTTCAGTTTAACGACGAGATATTAATAAAAAATACAAAACCAAGAAAACCTAAAAGCAAAAGAAGGGCGGATAAAAAGGAATATAACCAAAAACAAGAGAAATTATGGACCGTAGAAAAAGAACGAGCAAAGACCAAAGAGGAACTAACCGAAACACTCGGAATAACTTCCGAAAAATTCGCAGAACTACAAACAAACGATAAAGACTACAGAAAAATAAAGCTAGCACTAACGAATCAAAAAAATCCGCAATCTAAACAATTTTCCAATAATGGAAATCTACTTTACAAAATAATGGAGACTGAGGAAAACGCTAGAAAACTACAACTTTTGGTACCACATGAGTAGAAAGGGGGGTTCTACTCCGGTACGAACCACGTGGTTTATGGTCCTAATATGGGCATAGAGTCCCTAGGGGAGATGGATTTCTGAGAAATTGATTGCGTAATCAAAGTGTGTCAATGACCTAAATTTCCAAGGTCGATGTTGTTGTTGTTGTAAGTGCACGCTCTCTGCGAATGTCAAGGTTAATGTTGTTGCTGTTGTTGTAAGTGTAAGCTCTCGGCGAATGTTATGAGTTTCCAGAAATAGAAAACAGCATTTGTTGTTGTTTTGGACATGTACATGCTCGAGGCGAATGTTATGATCCAGAAATAGTATTTGTTGTTGTTGCTCTCACCCAATGTTATGAGGGTCCCTGAAACAGTTAGATCACATGGGTCCGTCTCAGACAATTAGATTGCTTGTTTACATATGCGTAGTAGTTTGACTATAGGGAAGGGGTTTTTGATTGAGTTCTATTAGTCTGTGAAGAGAAATCAAGGAGTGAGAAGAAGAACAGTTTTGACTTTAATCATTTAGATACATAATTGTAAAAATGAGTGGAATGTTTACACTATTAGAAGTTGATAGTGGAGTTGATGATAATAGTACAAGAGCACCAAACATTGCGGTGGAAATTACGAAAGGATCGCGGTTTCGTCTGGAATGGGATGCAGTATATGCAAGATATGTGATATCCTTGAGCAAATTTAAAATTGAGGATCAATTATGTTTTGACGCAAAAGTCGATGTAGCACATGTGAATAGACTTCAATGTGCTTTAAGTACATTAGTGAAACATATTGAAGACAATTAACTCTATCGCTAATTGTATATGCATAGTATTATTGATGTTGTTGTAATTATTCAATAAAATTGTTTTAAAATCAAAAATCTTCCCTCTCTTTTCTAGTTAGGGTTAACGAATAATGCTCTGTCTAGAGTCAGAAGTCAGAGTGAAAGGACTGAAAAATAAGTAAATTTGAGAAAGAGAGAATTAGATCAAATCTAGTATTTATGGAAAAACATTCGACTTTGGACGACGATTTTCTCGATTTATCTCTTCAACGCAGGATATTCTCCCATGAAACCCATGAAATTATATTAAAAAGTGATTTTCCCCAATTGAAATATAGTAGAGAACTTTTAATTTGCGATTCAAATTCTTATAGTCAATTAATTGATGTATTAATTGGAACACGGCAGAATCATATTGTGGATATACTTTTGAAAACATTGCCAACAGATTACATGTAGATGGCTCCTCCCTCATTCGAAAGAGGTAACGTTACAGAGTTACTCCTCTCCCTTTCCTCCACTTTGAATTTATGGCGCGAGGATGATCAGTTTCGTTTTAGCTGTGAGTGAGTTGACATCGGAAACCAAAAAATGTTCTATATAGGCCCATTGTGCATGTAAGCTCTTGGCAGTTGGAATCAATATGAGGATTGTGCAATTATTGATGACTAGCGAAAAGTATGTAAGTGAAATTACATAATCCATGTAAATTACATAGAGGCTATGCAGTAAAAATTAAATGATTTATTTGATGTCTTGAGGAGCTTTGTGACTCTCACCATAAAGGACACCTGTGCTCCAATTGCCACAATGACAAATGTGATCAGTGGGAGAATACTTACCCCGCAATGATTGTAAAGAATCCTACACGTGATTTTAGTTTATTTCTACGAAATTGGTATCGTCGTGGATTTAAATTATTCTGGGAAGAGGAATCTGGTCTACGATTCAACTGTTGGGGTAACAAGACAATTTGGTTTCTACGTCATCGTTGTGATGACACTGCCTACTATGACTATAAACCAAGTGATTTTTATTTGGCGGTTACCGAATGTGATTCACCACTTGAAAACATTCTATGTGATATTGCTTCAAATAGACAGATTGAAACTCGTGAATTTCATAATATGAATGCAAATAGTATCATTGACTATACAAAGAGATATGACAAGAGTGAAGTTACATTGTACTGTAGAAAATGTGACCCTGACTTTGCAGTCAATTAAGATCAATATACAGTGAATCCAAATGATTTACCAGCATTAGTGGTTCACAACAGTTGACTATACATCGAAGAGGAAGAAATCTAAAGTGTAGATTTAAAGACATTGTTGTATATATACATTTTATTAATAAACAAATTCACAAACATTTTCTAAGCACTTTACTCTTAGGGCACTGAAATCAATACTGTATAGGTCTGAGAGGATATTTTCCACTAGAAAGTCGTTCAGACGTGGATTGTCACTATAAATCTGGAGAAACTGCTTGAAAGTATAGCCACGACATCGGAACACAAAATATAGTAGTGCATGGAAGCCACAGCTTTCAGTCGTTATATCCTGCACCCTCTTTCGATTTTGAATAATAGTTTTCCCACTGCTCTCAATATAGTTGCTGATGTGAGGTGTGTAGAATGTATAGGGTAGACCAAGAGGATAAAAAAATTCAATATTCTTCACTGTTTGATAGATGCACAGCCAATGACCCGTCAGCACAGTCGACGGACTGATATTAAAAATAATCAAGGTATTGTTGACGCATTGAATTTTTCCAACATAGTCTGAGGGTAGACAATGGGATTTGTAATGGGACAAGTAGGAGTCCATATTAAATACATTGATTATTTGACTGGTGTTCATGGCGCCAAGTCTAGTAGAACACTGCCTTCGGGAGTGATTTCCCAATAGGTTTCATATTGATTTAGTGAGATTAGGGCAATACTCTCAGCCAATGGATCGGCAAATGTACACTCTAAAGACAGACTCCTCGTACGTACTAGACTCATATTCTGTGTGCCAGACAACTCCAGTACAATGATACCATGTGTTTTAGTAAACATATCTTTGGTTATACCATTTTCAAATAGTTGAGACTCATGATCTAGGGTTTGCATGGTCAACTCATTAAATGTTCTATAGAATTTATCAAAAGATAGATTTTAGAGTGGGATACCATTTACTTTGCACACAAGAGATGAAAGTCCCAACATCTCGAATTTATGTGGACATTCAGTCCATGATCCTATTGCACTGGAGCTTTTTACAAATGCCAAAGCCAATTTTGACGGGATTTTGCCATTGATAAAGGATGAATCGGTGAACGTGCGTGAGCCCATGGCGAAATGACGTTGATTGGTGATTGTATGAGGACTAAGTAGTTTAATATTGTTATCATTGGCTCTCAGTTTTTCCACAGCTAAAGCAACAGAACTCATGACCTGCTGTTTACGTACATGAAGTATTGCTGAGCTGAGGGAGAGACTTACATCAGGATTACCATCAAGTTCTTTTCTTAATATGAAATTAGAGGGTGCAAGCGTTAGTTTTATATCCACTTTAACTTTGGGTGGCAGCCATTGGGATATATTAAATATTTTATGGCATATTTTTCCAACTAGATGTACTTCACTAGTTGCAGCATTTTACGGTACATCTCTACTATCAATATAAGTAATATATTCATAACCATTGCAGGTGCCTCTAATTTACTTGTATGACTTTGGTGTCATCAGCTTGAATTGCATATAGCTTGCATAGTTGGAGAGATTGTTGCTTGTGCTCACCAGCGTGCCATTGATGTAGACACTAATTTGACGAAATAAATTATGTAGTATACAATTTTCATAGGATATCCCATCGGCCCGAATTGGCATTGTATTATCGGATTTCCAGACTTTCATTTGCAAATCTATAAATGTGGCCGATAAATCTATGAAGTAGTCTTCATTGGAATAAATTTGAAAGTGGATATTGTCGGAGAGGGGATGTTGTGGATAAAATTGTTCATAGTATCCATGCTTGACGCTCACATCAACATTTTCGGTATTGAATAGATTCAATGAGGCGGTTATTGAAAGTTGAGAATCCTTATGTGGTATGTAGGACTTTTTAAGAGAAGAAATCTAGTTACGATCTGACAATTTTCTTCCCGGGGCTTTTGTTTATACAACGTGTCGGATTTTTCCTTCTTTTCTTTGACAAAAGGGATGATGTCTTTCGTTTCCGTCCTGAGTAGAGACTAATGAGGGATGTATTTTTTCTTGACCTTTTTAAGCCTTTACCTTTCTGTTTTAATTTCTTTACAAGTTTTGGCACACTAGACCTGAAATTTTCTGTAGCACTTTTTTTTTAAAATTCTTCCCAGAGCATAAATTAGAGCATGCAGAGGATTCGAATTCTTTCACAACTTATCCATGATATTTTATGGCCCGCGGTCGCGAAGAGCAAAAGAGCTTTGCAAACCAGCTGCGAAGACCGTAGTCAGACATTGACGAGCGACCCTTGTAATAGTCCATTCCATTGCCCCGTTGTCTTGGGCCAAGAGAATTAACATAGCAGTCAATATCAGGACAAGTGAATACCACTTTTTGCTTTTGAAGGATTGGTCGAAAATGGCATGTAATTACAGCCAAACCTTTTGAAATTGCTATTGGATCGTCCAATTCGGTTCTTAGTGTTAACTGAAAGAGTTCCAAATAGCAAGTGTTTACGGGAATCTACTCAAGATGTTTTATATTGTAGTGGTGAATATGTTCTTGATTAGTTTTTTGTTCGAGAACTCGTAGGATGGGAACATTTGAATTACCAACCCGAGATGTTTCCACAAATGAAGCCTAGAGAAATATACAGGTGTCTGTGGAGAAGGCAGGCGGATAGTCAGCGAAAATGATATTAGTGTTTCCGGCACTTTTGCCATTGATTATATTGAGCTTAAAGCCAAGAACATCCTTTAGGTTATCATTGAGAATAACCTTTTCGTTGGCAATAGGTGAACTAATGTAGATCTTACCCTCCTCCTTTGAACAGTTGAAATGAAAAGCTCCCTTTTTACGAGTTGAAATTCTTTTATTAATATAACGACATAAATCATTCATACAGGCGAGTTTCTCGTAGGGTAATTCAATATATGGATAATCCATCCAATTGATTTTTTGAATTTGTTCTTGATCACCTGTTGGTGGTGGCGGCCAATCATAGGGTCTATTTTTATTTCTTATTTACGTTCTTGTCAAGGTAAGTCGTAGTTATTGTTAATACTCATGTTGACAAGAGACACTTCATACTGTCCGGCATCGAATTTGTCGGTGGGGGAGAGTTTTGTCCAAAAATCACTTGTTCTATTCCGATCAGTTTAGAGAGGATCAGAAAGATTGGACATGAAAGTCACATAGAAATCATTAGGTATTGTTGATATCTTCAGCACTGACTCACGAATCGAAATTTGAGTTGTATCTTAGCCAGCGAACAAGCCACGGTCTCTTGCCATGGCGTGTACGACTCTTTAATATCTTTTCAGTATGATAAATTTCACTTATGTTTCTAACTTTTTGCAGTTCATATTCATAAAAACCGCCGAGAATCTCATCATCTTTGGTGTCTCGCAGTCGATAAGTTATGGGTTTGGTGTCCAGGATTTTGGAAACTTTAAAAAGTTCGGTGCTCCATAAATAATTCCCCTTTTCAAAAATATTGGTATTTCTATTAATTCGAACAGTATCACCAACATTGAATTTATTTTTCTTCTCTTTTTCGCCCTTGGAGTATTGCTTTAGAAAAGCCTCAAATGTATTCTCATTGTAGTGAGCATCTGTGGGTATAGAATCGGACAGAGATCAATGGGGTCGCTTATTATAAATCAACAATATTTTATCTAAATAGTTAATAAAAGCCAATGTATTTTTAAATGTTCTATATCTTTAAAATAATAGACGAATCGTTCTTATTAATCGATCAGCCAATGCAGCCTTTATCGGGCTGTGACTATGATCAAGTGTTGTATTATATTTCAATAGAACCCTTTGCATATGGGGATTAACAAATTCACTGCCATAATCCGATTGAATTTTTCTATATAAATTCTGCTCTAGAATGCTTTCAATGCCATTAGCAAGTTCAATACCTTTCTTTGACTATAGTGAAATGGCATAGGCGTAGCAACTAGAGATAATGATTGCCACCAGACTATCTTAGTATGGTGCATTGTGACACTATTTAATTGTGTCTAGAGTTAAGAGATCCGTTTGCATTATAGGCAGAGGGAAATAGGCTTTAGTTTGTCGATATTGTTTACTGCGAAGCATTTGATTACGATGTAGTGTTAAAATTGGGTCATTCTCTAGATACTCTTTTGCTTTTTTCAATGCGGTGTCGGAGACTTTGGAAAGCGTTTTGAGGGAACTTAAACTCCCTGCTTCGCCAATATTTTCATAAACACCTTTCAGAACTTCATACATTTTGAGCGTAAACACGTAGTGTAATGTCCACTCCCCTTTTGCACACTGGAGGATGAATCAATTCGTCTTCGCTTTTGACTAGCAACCACAGGTGTTGTAAAATCAGTGGTGCTGCTAGTATCTTCAAATATTGAATCTTCTTCTTTTTTAAATGATGTTGTTGGAGGACTATATTCTCTTAGTTTCTTTAGAATTTGATTATTGCTAATAAAACTTTTGGGAAAGTTTGATACACACAGAAAGGTGTATAGATTATTGTCAAAGGATAAGAGTCCTTTACGATTCGTCACCATATCACAAATTAAATCAACTAGATTATAACTTTTTCTCTGAATTATAATTCGTTTCCCCGTGCTCTCGACTTGAACTTGATGCTCACCAGTTTCCAACATGAGATAAGATAATACTCTTTTACTCTGTTCTCGATAGGTGAGTGGCAATAGGTTTCCAATTTTCAATACAATTGAATTCAATTCCTTCTCCTTTTGATTGTGCTAAATCTTGAGGTGTTTCCTGTTTAGGGGAATTTGTAGCAGGTCTCTCACGAATGGTTTATGTTTGACCTCACGCCGCAATGTATCTTGAAGTAAAAGCAGTTTTTTATCTTCGGCAATATTCTCATCGTTAATGAATTTGCTTAGATTGTCCTCAAAATGTTCGATGGGCGAGAGGACAAGTTCAAATGGTGTCAATTTATAGGGTTTTGCCATTCTCTCTCTAAAGAAAACTGTTTACAAGTCCTGCAATTATCGGTAATAAAAGTGTGAAAAAGCTACCGCCTGCTTGAAGGAGCCGCGTTATTTTAAATTTGTTTCCCTCTTTTTTAAAATCCAAGGCGCCTACAATCGAACGATGTTGCTTTGTCTGTTGTCTAACGCCTTCTGGCAGTTGAACATTACCCTCAGTTCAATTTAAACAAAGTTCAGATATTAGATTAATGAAATCATTTTCAACCTCATGTTTAAGTATGGTCTTCCTAATCAATGGTTTTGAAGTGCTTAAAACGGAAAATAAATGTCGTTACTCATGTAGTTTCTTCAGTGTCATAATGGCGACTAATAGCCTTTTCTACTGTTCACCGGAAGATGTACTGTAATGTCTTCGTCGGAAGTGTCGGTGACTACACGTAGATCCTCGGGCGTGCTCTGATTAAGATCCAGCAAAATGTAACCGTTGGGCTTGCTAGTCGCCTGTGTGTACGCGTAAAACATAATTTTGGGGGTGCGGGGTTTTTTCTGTTTTTTTAGTTTTTTGAGTGAGCTAGAAACCCGCACGACTCGATATATAATATAGACAGTGCAATTCAAAGCAAGAGTTTACATGCACTTTCTCTGATGAAACAGATTGTGTAGGAATAGTGTTATGGTCATGTGTTCATGGTGAGATCAGAGATTAAACAGGTGTAACATTTACTGTGAGAATTGTTCAATGAATTCAGCCAAACAGTCAATCAGCCACGATCAGCCACGAGGTTTGATCACTACGTTTTAAAACAACAAGTCATCGGGTTACTCGTATTGGTATGGTTGTGACAATAGATTTTATTTTATCATAGGACTCTTGTCAAATACTATAGCACTCGTCGATTTTTTTCTGCTTTTCCAAAAACATTTTATCGCAATTTTGAATTATTCTAGATAAAAGTGTTGTTTTCATTGACATTGAGGGCCCACACAGAAATGATCTGAAGGGTGTTTTAAATTGACACATGATGTTGATAGTACTCGGACACTAACTAACTGTAAATCATACGTTTTCAATGAATAAGTAATACTTTTCCCATAGACCTATCTATTCAAGAACAACAAAAACAATATTTCATGGCAACATTTATTACAGCAATATGATAACACTTGTTCAACATGACACTTGGTCAACATGAAAACTCTTTTTTTTCAACATGAACAATGATAACACTTTATAATAAACACTTATTGTCTTTAAAGACTTTTGTACATTAACACTTTTTGTACAACACTTTTCTGTACAACACTTTTTGTACAACACTTTTCTATACCACACTTTTTGTACAGTAAAAAACACTTGGAACAATAGCACAGTTGAACTTGATTACGCTGAATTTAAAGGTGGGATCCCCCCACCCCCCGGGGACCGCGGGGCCGAAGGCCGGCCGGCCGCGGGCTGGACCCCCCTGGGCGGCCGCGGGAAGGGACCCCCCCCTCCTCATCCCGGGAATCGCAGGGGTGGAAAAAACACTACAATAGTTGTCCGGTCACTGCGGCTGCTCCAGGGTAATGGTTGGGTTAGTGGTGGTTAGATTGTTAGGTTAGATGAGGTTGAGTTAAGGTGGTTAGATTGTCAGGTTAGTTAATTTATGTACAGGTTGGTGGTGGTTAGTTGGTAAGTGCTTGGGTTAGTTCAGGTTAGGTTAATTTATCCAGACCAAGTTGATTGCGATAGTCTATGCATTCAACTCGGTCTGAAATACGGTAGTGGCCATGAGGTAGGACAGTCACACCATTCTCGAGCACATAGACCTTGTCGGATATACACGACATTGCATTCTTTTCCACTCTCACAGTATAATTTCTGTACTGTAGAGAGCGAATGGCAAGCACTTGTGCTCTCGGCACTAGGCTACTTTCTACACAGTCTCTGTACACGCTCATGTTGAAATTGCTCTTTACAAATTGTGTAGGCATCCCTTTACACGCCTTCTTTTCATCCCCACTATGAGTTTTCACGCTATAAACTTTGGGACCCTGGAACACCCCCCTGGATATCAAATAACTCCCCGTCTCTGATTTTAACATTAATAGTTGGTTGGGGGATTGACGTGTCACCAACTCGGGGTAGAGTGATGGATTCCAGTTGGTGAAATCCATCCGCGAGCTGTTGTGCACCCCATTTTGCAAATCACCCAATAAATCTTCAGTCCCATTTACATTTAACAGCATAGAATCTGTATCACCATAGTAAACTTTAACCTCCCCCTCCCGTGGCCAGTGCACCTTGCACACATTGTAAAAAAACGACAACATGAGCTTTTTTGAAATTTCCAGTACTGAACTACCGCCTGCTATATTCTTGTTCAGTACCACATTTCGCTTTCGCCTGTGTAGAAGAACAATACCAGTCTCTGTTCTCGTGAATGATGTAAAAGTAGGGTCGGCAATAATTCTTGCACACTCTAGCGGGTCAGTCACGACGTCGTAGTGAGATCTATTACGAACGCTTTCACACATTTTGCCAAACGGTGAATTTAGAATGAGCTTATTTATTTCCTTCTCCACCTTTGAATTTGCCCTACAGCGTTTATCGGCAAAGGGGTCGATAAACGTTTTCAAATATGGTCGTTGATTGAACTGCAGGACCCTGTGTATTTTAGTGATCTTGAAACCATTGTTCACCATCCAGTGGGATAGTACAGTGGGAAAACCGGGATTCCATATAGGTTTCAATTCCATAATCAATTTCCGTTAGGAAGGAGTCTAATGCATCTCCATTCCCTCAATCACTGAATGTGTGTAGGAGCTCAGCGAGTCCAAGGTCCCGGGCCGATCAATACAGGTAAAAACAACATCTTTGACTGGGTCGTGAAGGGCTAGTGGAATGTGACCGTCAACTTCAAAGAACCATCCTTGTGGCCCATTGTCCTCGACGGTGGTAATGTCGGGGAATTCACAAGGATTCTCAAGCCATTGATAGTCCCCACAAGGCAAAGAGTAGTGGGACATTGCCGAGGGGTACAACAAGTTCATGTCCAAGAACACTGCATTTGACTTTGGACCGATGCTGTTTTGTCCGCTCAGATTGGTTGATAAGACACGGTTCCCATGAAAAACATACCCTCCCCACATTGAACGCTCTACAAAGAGGTCCTGATCTAAGTCGGTGATTAGGCCAATGTACTCCCTGCTAATTTTTAAAATTAAATACATCACTAAATTGTTTGTGGAAAAATTATATACTATATCTAAACCAAACTCTGAATAGATTTGGTCTGTGGTATTACAGATTATATCCAACTGAGATAGAACGTCACTGGCCAAGTACAGTCTACAATAATTCCACCTATTTTTACAATCCCCCTTGGACCACACCTTCTTGGCAAACTCATACTCCCCAGCTGTGCATTCACTGTTGGTAAGTGAATTGTCAAAAGTTTCAATTGGAGATAGTTTCTCCTCGCTCAAGCGTGCGCCGAAACAGTAATAGTCGTATGCGTATATACCTTTGCAGGTCAACAGGTCATACATTTCACTGTCTGGAAAGTGCTGTTTAAGCAAGGGAAAGCTATCAAAATTGTCGCTTTTTTGCACTTGAATCAATTGACTCAATGCCTTGGGAAAAACACTCAAGTAATCTAAAAACCTGATTTTATTCGTACACACATGCTCGCTATCCACTATCTATTTTTCCAGCTCATGAGGAAACAGATTCTAGGCTGATTAGAAAATGCTGTTGTAGATCAATGACCTATTTACCACTAGACTCGCACCGCGCCCTACTGTCCTCTGCCGACGTGCCCCGGACAGTAAATTAAATTTTAAATCATAATTAGAGTTGTGGATAAAAACAGGGATAAAAACTGCTGGCTAACATTTAAATTACACGATTGATGCGCAACCCCTCTGAAATTACTACCCCCCGAGGATATTTCCTGCCACAAGTGATTATGGTCTCTGACTTTCCCCCTCTCACAACCACCTCTTTTCCCTTTAGTCCCCTTATCCCCCTCTACAAACTCCCCCTTACAAACACACCATATTTTTTTACTTTTAATCGCGAGATGATCCTCGGCGGGCAGCACCATTGGATAAAGGGTATTCTTCAGGTTATAAAGAGCACCATGAGCCAGGTCAATTAGTTAAATCAAAGCCTTGACCATGAACTTGGGCCCCTCATCTAATGTTTCAACTATTTCTAAACACTGCATGGTGTTAGAACTGTCTCTTTGTGCATGTGAATAGGGCACTGCGATAGTCTGATGTTCTTTGACTCAGTTTGGAAATCGGGGATCATTCACCTCCACTAGCTTATCCTCGCAGTCCAAAGATATTTTGTCGCACTGGAGAAGTGTATTTTGAAAATTTTTAAATCGTAGAATGGACTTATCCCCAGAAACCGTTTCCACTGTCTGATAGTCACATTGTCTACAATGCTTCATGTGGTTCCAGAGTTTCATATCGCTAAGAAATCCGGACAGGCATGTTTGACACTAGAAACATTCCCCACGCGTCCTCCCCGCCTCAAGAACGCTCCGAAGGGTGGGACGAGGCGGACATTGGCCACGTGACTATACACGGTCCCTCGGGGGAATGTCTAGTAACTAAATCCAGTGCGTGACACAATTAACTGACGGGCCCCTTACGGAGAAGACGACCTCTTTCTTTTCTAAACGATTCCAATCTTCAAATTTAGTTTCGAACTGAACCAAAGTAATGTCGATATTTAAGTGGGCATTAGCCCTTTCAAAAATATTAATTGAATGAAGCGTCACTGGGTATTTCACCTCTCAACAAGAAAAATCTACAATGGGGAAATTGGACCCTTCCTTACCAAGTATAGCCCAATTGTCTAAATTCTTCTTAGTAGCGTCCCGAGCTAGGGGCTCGTATGCTGATATGAGGAAAGCATATTGGAAACACTTATGACCTGTTTCAAAACAGATCCGCTGGACACCTTGACAACCTTCCAGATCTGGATTATAATTTAAAACTACTGACCTTTCAGACCCCCCACCTGCCCCCCTCTTAAAATAAAATCTTTATTAATTTTACATATATTAACGCTTAAATTTTCAACAAAAAGAACTAGAGACCCACTACCGTTTTCGTTAAAGTTCTCAAGATGCTATATAATTTGATCTACCCAATCTATGAAAGCACCCTCAAAATTTTCCAAATTCGAATAAACCAAACGCATCTCGGAATGTACATAATGATAATAAACTTCACTTTTCCCCTCATTTAAATAGAACACTTTTAAAACAATTGAGACCTTGATTGATTCCCTCCCCCACAATTGAATTTGGTTCTCCAGAAGTGCACGAATTTTATCTAAATAGGCATGCACAATCTCTACAGGGTCAAAAACAAATTTTCCCCCATAAGTGAATTAAAGGGGTCGCCAAACGTCGCAGTGTAAACAACTATTGTATTTAAAATTCTGTTGGTCAATTAAAAATCGGGGAAAGTTGTTCCCCCCTCTCCCGCTTGGATATTACCCCCACCCCCCACGTTTTAAACAAAATCTGGGGCATGCTCCACTTCAGTTGTTCGAAGTGGATTCGTTAGGGTATCGGAGGCCAGAGGAGGAGAAGGGTTCCCAGTTAATTCGTTTGTGAAATCATTTAAAGGCTGTAGTGTATTTGGGCTCAAGTCTACCAGCTCCACTGTGCTATTATCTAATTTAAAAAGAAAATCATCTAAAAACTCATCAATATTATCAGGCATTTCAATGATATCGCCTCATGTTTCATTGTCTTGAAACTCCATTGCCTCTTCCTCCCCTTCTTCACTGGACGGCGAGTATGGGACCAATGCATCAACCTATAAATGAAAAAAATATCTTATTTCAAAGTGTTCAAATCATCCCTACATTTAAAATTTGGATTATTGCATAATAGTAATGGGTTATTTCAACTGAAGATAATCAAAGATATGACACATAAGGTGACACGTTTTACTTTTTTTTTTATAGTGTTCAAATTTTTTTTTTTTTTGCGGGGCTTTTCGGGCCCGTAGCATATCCTGTGGTGCTTCTCTGGCCCGCGGCGCTTCATGCAGCGCCTCCCACAGCTCTTCCCAGTCCCCTTTACATAAGGTCCATCAAAATTTTTCTCTAATTCTCGCGCGAGTGTTCCAGGATTGAACCGTTAACTCGTTTTCCCCCCTCACTACAATAGAAATATTCAGTGTAAATTAGAACGCCAATATGTGACAAATGGAATAATCTCTCTTAAAACTATGTGAATGGAAATTAAAAGTTCTAGTGCGCTTTTTAAGTGACCAAAAAGATTCGAGGGCAACTAGGCTCTCCCTTTTCAACTATGTCATAAATAGCAATTATTATTTTTGGGGGTATAACTTGTTTCGCTCCTACATAGAATTCCAATTTCCTAACTTTGCAGACAATTCACAGCTAATACAATAGAATTATGTTAAAAGCATTGAAAAGCCTAGACATGGCGGTCTAACCCTCGCTAATGATAGAACAGGAAAAGGGGTTGAAACAGATCTATTTATATGCTTGTGTGGAGAGCTTATGTCAAAGATTAAAGCAAGATAATATTTAATTGTGAACGGAATAGCATTTTGAGTTTCAATAGTATCTAAACTATATGTGAAGCGATAGCAACAGAGAAAAGAGTGGTTTTTTTGCTAAAAAATACATTTAGATATGTAATAGTGGTTAATATCCCGCTGAGATAAGTTTATATTGGGATTGAAAAGACTAAAAAACATTGGAAGAAATAGAAAGGTAGGAAAAAATGCTTACATTTGCATAATCCGTCTGGGCTTGGGTGCCCGAAGGACCAGGTAACGTGTGTTGGATGGTGGAGGGGGCGGTGACGTTAATTTCTTGTACAGGAGCTGTGACTTGTGCAGCCGGGACAGCTTCTGAGACCCTTGAAAAAGCTTGCGTAGGTGGGGTTTCGGCATTATAGCTATTCGCCCACTCTCTCTTTGGTTTTCTGAGAGGTTGCATTGGGTCAAGTAGCGTGGAGCTAGAGGGTTTTGTCCAGCGATCATATTGCAGGACAGTAGCCTTCGCAGGGGGCGCATTATTAGCCCTTGCTTTCTTAGCGGGTGGCGGCGAGGAGCATTCTTCGCCATTTGCGCCAGCCATAGGTCTCATCAATGTAGGGTCCGCAAATTCTTCATAATTTGCCTTAAAGAAGAGAAAAAAATCAAATCAAAATAATTCCCCCCTTTATTTTACAGAAAGAAAATTATTAACCATAATCATTATTAGAAAAGTATCTCATTTTAGTATAGCAAAAACTAACATTATCTCACTATAAAGTTATGAAAATTAATTTACACTATGTATACCATATCTTTGATTTAATAATTCGTTTTATTCCGTCGAAAGGCAAATAATACTACATTTTATTCAAATGTTATAGCTAAAATCCCTAAATGACTAAGAAGCAATTAAGGTAAGAAGCACTTAT
This sequence comes from Artemia sp. Qi Xiang Cuo, assembly GCF_049724085.1. Taxonomy (NCBI): domain Eukaryota; kingdom Metazoa; phylum Arthropoda; class Branchiopoda; order Anostraca; family Artemiidae; genus Artemia; species Artemia sp. Qi Xiang Cuo. The sequence goes on along the minus strand of NC_142800.1, from coordinate 42,603,905 downwards.
CTTTTCTATTTTGTCACTCTTAAAAGTGCTAACCCCCCCCCCCCCAACAAAAATCATGGATTCACGCCCCTCCCCTAAATTTAGGAAAATTAACCCATCCTAGGTCTATCGCTAATTTGCAGACAAAATTAGCTGACCGCTATTTGCAGACAAAATTAGCTGACCGCTATTTTCAGACAAACACTGAAGTACGTAAAAGTACTGAAAACCTCGATTGCCTATCTTTCTAGCCTTGTGCAGTTTGTTTTCATTTTACACTGATGTCGGTAGAATTGAGACATTGCCCTCCCCCTTTCACGTACTTTACTTACAACGAAGCTGTTAGAAGCCCTGTATTGCCCCCTCCCCCTTTCACATAATGTCCTAAATATATTGTTGGCAATTATTTTGTTTATAATGCATTTCTCTACTTCTATACAGGTTGCATAGGCCTAGCTTAATTATTGCCTAAAATCGTTTTAATTTGACAACCAAAACAAACCCTTTGGCTAGACCGATTTAGCTGGCTAGGGATTTAGCTGGAAATATAGAGGGAAGGAATTTATCGAAATGGTATTTCTTTTTGCGAGAATTTGGGATTGTAAGACAATGTGGGAGGGGGGGATATTGTTAGACCCTAATTCGAAAATAACTTGTTTCTCTACTTCCATACAGGTTGTGTAGGCCTAGCTTAATTATTGCATCATTGTGTTTTAGTTTGACGGAAGAATAGTTCCGTTGACCGCGTTTGTAAACCGGAAAGGGTGATAGCTAATTATAGGCCTCACATTGGAGTCTTGTGTCAAAACAGAGCGGCATTTTCATTAAAAATTGACAGAAGTCAGTGATCGCTTTAGCTGGAAATATAGAAGGAAGGAATTTAACGAAAGGATAATTTCTTCTTTTTGCGAGAATTTGGGGTTGTAAAACAGTGTGGGAGGGGGTTAGGGTAAAAAGAATATATTTTATGTTTTCCATTGATTATAATGATGTTTGTATGGTTTGGGGGGGGGGGTTGGGGGTAAAGGAATATATTTACGTTTTAGCTGAATATACTGAAGGATGTCCAAGGAAAATTCGTTTGAAAATAAAAATGCACTTACATGGTAAATTGTGGCTGCCAAGGCCTCAAGCTCATCAATATTATCCATTCTAGTTGTTTACACTGTGTCACAATAGTTTCTGATAATTTAATCACATTGCATGTCCGTTATATACGAAATCTCAAGGGTGAATTGTTATGTAAACAAGCCCTCTGATTGGCTGAGAAGGAAACACGTGATCTAACTGTTTCCGGGAAACTCATAACATTTGATGAGAGCAACAACAACAAATACTATTTCTGGATCATAACATTCGCCTCGAGCATGTACATGTCCAAAACAACAACAAATGCTGTTTTCTATTTCTGGAAACTCATAACATTCGCTGAAAGCGTACACTTACAACAACAACAACAACATCGACCTTGGAAATTTAGGTCATTGACACACTTTGATTACGCAATCAATTTCTCAGAAATCCATCTCCCCTAGGGACTCTATGCCCATATTAGGACCATAAACCACGTGGTTCGTACCGGAGTAGAACCCCCCTTTCTACTCACATGAATTAAGGAAAGCGGTAATAAAGTTGGCTCACTCAAGCCCAACGGGGGGACACATGGGATCCCAAAGAACAAGAGATAGAGTCTTTCAGCGTTTTTGGTGGAAAGGTTTAAGAAAGGATATTATCAACTTTTGCAAAAGATGCAAAGACTGTCAATTAGTCGCATACAAAAAACCAAATGAAAAAGTTCCAATGACAAAAATGCCCATTTTCGGCAAACCATTTGAGAGAATTTCAATGGACATTGTAGGCCCACTTCCGAAGTCTAGCGCGGGAAACAGATTCATTTTAGTTATTAATGATCTGGCTACGAGATACCCAGAAGCTATCCCAATGCGAACAGTAAAATCACCAAAAGTCGCAGAGGAATTAGCAAAAAATGTCTCGCGTCACGTAATCCTGAAGGAAATTTAAGCCGATAATGAACCAATTTTATATCGACGTACATTCGAAAACAAAAAGAAATTCTCTGTATTAAACAAGTATTAACTACTCCATTTCATTCTCAAACAAATGGAGTGACATAAAGATTTAACAGAACCCTAATCAGCATGTTGAGACTTTTTGTAAGAGACAATGTAAACCTATGGGACTAAATATTTCCTTATGTCCTTTTTGTGTGCAGAGAAACTCCACACAAAGCTACAGGGTTTTCGCCATTTTAATTACTATATGGAACAAACACAAGGGGGGTGCTAAACATTTTGAAGGAATCAGGGGAGAATGAGGAGAAAAATGAGGAAACAGTGATAATCCACTTCCTATCACTACGAGAAAAACTGCATAAATACCATGAAATTGCAAAACAAGCACAGGGGAAATATGCAGACAAAACGAAAACATGGTACGATAAATCCGCCCGAATGCGCAAATTCAAGGAAGGGGAGGAAGTCCTTATGTTATTACCAGACGGAAATAATAAATTTGAAGTGAGATAGAACGGACAGTTTAAGGTGAAAAACAAAATAAATGATATGAATTATATGATATAATTACATGAAGAAAGAATATAAAAAGAAGTTTACCATGTTAATTTACTGAGAAAATTTAACAAGGAAATTGAGAAATAAAACCACAAGAATCTGCAAAAACACTGTCTAATGATTTCAACCTAAGAACATGACGAGGAAAGTGCCCTGTTAGATACAATAGACCCGGCAGAAACACATATAAACGCCATTGAAAGGGTTTCGGCAGTAACATATCTGAGTCAGGCTCAGAAATCCCAATTAAGTAAGTTATTCACGGAATTTGCAGATGTATTAACAGACCAAATCGGAAAAACAGAAAATGTAGTACATAAGATACTATTAAAGGACAAGAAACCAATAAAACAATACCCATACCGACTGCCGGAACCGAAAATAAAAGAAATGCAAAAAGAAATTGAGTGAAGGCTCGAGTGAGGGCTGATAGAACCATCAAATTCAGAATTTGCAGCACCAGTCGTATTAGTCCCGAAGAAAGATGGCTTCATTAGATTTTGCATAGACTACAGAAAACTGAATAATATTTCCGAATCAGACGCGTACCCTATACCAAGAATGGATGAAATTCTAGAGTCAGTTGGCTCAGCAAAATTTATATCAATTTTAGACTTGAGAAGGGGACATTGGCAAGTAAAAATGGACCCAGATGATTCAGCTAAAACTGCCTTTATTACTCCATTTGGGTTGTACCAATTTAGGTACATGCACCAGCAAAATTCCAAAGGCAATAAGATTATATTTTAGACTCCTGACCATATATAAGAGCTTGCTTGGATGACATTAGACCATTTTTAAACTTGTTCAATAAAGATAAAATTCAACGAGAACAAGTATTAGTCAAACCGAGGAGGGCAAGAGTAGCTTTGAATGTAGAAAATGTGAATTAGTGGAATAACAAAAAGAACACTTGGGACACAAGATAGGAACCGGTATCAAAGCCCTATTAAGGGAAAAAACAGAAAAAATTAGAAACGCAGCAGTTCCGACCACAAAGAAAAAAGTTCGGTCATTTTTGGGGTTTGGCAGGATATTATCAAAAATTCATACCAAATTTTGCAACAATTGCTACACCTTTGACGGAGTTAACAAAAAAAGGGGTCGTAGACCCCATTAAATGGTCACAAATTGAACAAAATGCATTTGATACACTGAAAGATGCTCTTTGTGGCGAAAGGATACTGAGAAATCCAGATTTTTCCTTACTATTTGTGCTACAAACTGACAGTTCAGATTACAGATTAGGGGCAGTTCTATCCCAAAATTTTGAAGATGGGGAAAATGCATACAAGAATACGACTTCGAAATAAAGTCAAGACCAGGAACAGATAACGGGAACGCTGACGGCATGTCTCGATTGGAATAAAGAAATATATAAATAATAGGGGGGGAAATAAAATGTTGGATGGGCTGTGCCTTGAAAACATGGATAATAAGAGGGAAAAAGAGGTCAAAGACCCATGGGGAATAAAAGAAGATGGTTTCAAAAGAGAGATGAATGAACTACAACGGGTTGGGGGAAAGTTGGGAGATATTGAATGTCGATTCGGACTGGAAAAATTTGGAAACAAATCTGAAATTAGTATTATCAACTCAAAAGATATGTCGATCCTTTATGAGGGGGAGGAATCCCTTGGGGAAGATCCCCTACGGGAAGTCACGAAAGATAGCCCTTTTTCCTAAATGCACAACTGGCGGACAAGTTGTGATCCCTTTACCGAGATTTTGCCTTTTTGATCTGGAGTCCTTGGGGTATACTCTCTCCCAGTCACTTCATACTTCACCCAAACCTTTGTCCAGTAACCCTATTCATAGTTGTTATTATTCATGGGAATCGACAACTATTTCCGGCAAATTGTATTCAATGGGAGATGTATCTAAGTTTCATTTTTAATTAGCATCAACGTTTATTCTTCAGTTAACTATCCCGGGCAATGGGCCCCAGAAAAAAGTTATCCATGGTTCGCTCAAAACTTTACTTCATTTTCCTGAACCCGTATCGTTTTCACAGGCCTGTGTATTTTCGGCCTTAGACTATTTGAAATTATGCCAAGGGGCAATTTTCTTTTTTATCGAAATTTGGGGTTGTTTCCACATATGGAAATTAAGTGGCTAGTGCAGCCAATTTTTCACGATGGCTGGCATCATCACATGTGCCAGAAATTGATTCTCTGCTCCTCTCAAATGTAAATTCGTGAGAGCAAGAAAATTTTTGTTTTTGATTGTGCTGTGCACAATGAATTTCTAGAGTCCCGAGGACGACACCCTGCAATTATGTCCAACGAAGGAGGAAGAGGAACTACTGAAAGATCAGGAAAACTTCATAGTACCCTATACTACTCGGCAGGGCAGAAATCCTCGCACGGTAGGAACTCTCTGGAAGAAATTAACCTGGAAGACCTGGAAGACCCAAGGAAGATTAAAAGTAAATTTAGTGTTTATTTTAATTTGATATTGTGTTTGAATTTCCAGCCAATCCCACAGGGATGTGGGCCATTTATCTTAGGAGGGAGGTGTTGGAACCCTTGGTCCCAGTTTTGTCAGATAAATGTCCCTCCCAGATTCATTTCTTTCGGCCCCTTAATTATTTTCCTTCCTTAAGTAATAAATATTTATTTTCCTATTATTTTTTTGACGCAATTTTGGGTCCTTCTACCTGCGTACGTGTTTAATAAACCACGAGGGAAACATTTCGCGGTTAGGGAGATCGGCCAGTAGATTAGTAAGTTCAAGGATTAACTGGAAAGATTCATTACCACCCTCGTACCCCCCGCCGGCCCCCCGCCGCTGCATGCGGCTAGCGGGCCGGGAGGAAGTGTTCATTTTTTATTCAGTTCATTTTATACCGCGTGATTGTTAATACAGTAAAATTTTTCTATGTACTCTTTTTAACTTTTCAGCTTAGGTCGAATCTAAAAGAGTTAGTTAGAAATCTTATCGGTAAACTTTGGCTTTAAATATGGCCATAGACAATCCGATCACGTTAGTATACGGAACCGTTGAAGTAACCGCGGAAATCCCACTAATTTGGGGCCAAAGAGGGATCTTCCCCCTCCAGTAAGTGGTATAGCAACTCTTTGCGCCATTTTTGCCTTTAAAAGTGGTGACCCCGCACAATAATCCTCCAGTAAAAGTTTTGAGATAGTCATTCTTTCGAAGTAGTTAAAAAGTCCGGAAATTATGTTTTTGAGGATGACGCTCCCCCATCAGCCTCAGATCAAGGGTTGGACGTTTTGACCTGGGGGCACATAAGTTTTTTTCTTTAGAGAAAGCGTTTTCGTAAATACTTTAGGAAGGGCTCATTCGATTGGAAGTTGATAGGGCTAGTGCCCTTTTTTATAGTCGAAAGTGATTGGAGGGCAAGTAACCCCCCATCACACCCACCATTTCCCCAAACACATCCAATAAAACGTTTGAGATAGCCATTTTGTTCAACGTACTTGAAAGCCCCGGAAATTATGTCTTTGAGGATTACACTCCCTCCACAGCCCTCAGGACAAGGGTTGTAAGTTTTGCCATGGGGGCATATAAGGTTTTTATTGAAAGCTCTGTCGTAGAAAATTCAAAAAGGGCTCATTCAGTTGGAAATTGAAAGGGCTAGTTCCCTTTTTAATCCTCAAAAGTGATTGGAAGGTGACGAACCCCCCTTTCACGCCCACTATTTTCCCAAACACATCCAATCAAAATTTTTAGATAGCAATTTTGTTCAACGTAGTTGAAAGTTATGGAAATTAGGTCTTTGTAGATGACAACCCACTCACAGCCCTCAGGGCAAGGGTTTTAAGTTATACCCTGGAGGTATATAAGGCTTTTATAGAAAGCGTTGTCGTAGAAACTTCAAAAAGGGATCATTCATTGGAAATTGAAAGGGCTAGTGCCCTTTTTAATAGTCGAAAGTAAATGGAGAGCAACGAACCCCCCTCCCATGCCCACCAGTCGCCCGAATACATTCACTCTAAATTTTTAGATAGACATCTTGTCCAACGTAGTTGAAAGTTTCTTAAATTAGGTACCTGAGGATTAACCCCCCCCCCCCGAACCCTCAGGACAAGGGTTGTAAGTTATGCCCTGGGAAGATATAAGGTTTTTATAGAAAGTGTTGTCATAGAAACTTCAAAAGGGCTGATTGGATTGGACATTGAAAAGGCTAGTGCCTTTTTTAACAGTTGAAAGTGATTTGAGAGCAAGTAACGCCCCTCTCACTCCCACCATTTCCCCAAACACATCCAATCAAAATTTTGAGATAGCAATTTTCTTCAACGTAGTTGAAAGTTCGTGAAATTAGGTCTTTGAGGATGACAACACCCTCACAGCCCTCGGGGCAAGGGTTGTAATTTATGCCCTGGGGTGTATAAGGTGTTTATTGAAAGCATTGTCGTAGAAACTCAGAAAGGGCTCATTCAATTGGAAATTCAAAGAGTTAGTGCCCTTTTTAATAGTCAAAAGTCGTTGGCTTGACATTTTATAGTAAAGAGAGATGCGGGTACAGTGTATTATTTTTCTTTTGTTTAGACCAGGGCATTTCGTATCTTAGGAGTTGTCGTAGTAATCTCGAAAAGGGCTCATTCGATTGAAAATAGAAAGGACTAGTGCCCTTTTTAATAGTCAAAAGTAGAGAGGGAGGTGCTACTCCGATCACGCACCCCTGCTGCCACCTAAAACTTTTTTTAACACCATATATTGGCACGAGAACCACGTGGTGTTTGTTTTTTTTGTCAATGAGAATTTGAAAAACAGGAATTTTTTCAAATTTATGTATTTTTTAATGGATGGTTATGTGTGTTGGTGGATTTATTTGATGTTTTTCAAGGATGTTTAATGGTTTTTGTCAGTGAGAATTTGAAAAACAGGAATTTTCTCACATTTATGGATGTCAACAGCAATTCATGTCTGTTTTATGGTTTTCTCACTGAGAACGAAAAAACAGGAATTTTCTCACTTGGATTTACATGAATTTTCTCACTTTTATGTATGTTTTCATGGATGGTTATGTGTGTTGTTCGATTTATTTGATGTTTTTCTCGGATGTCAACATCAAATTACGGATGTTTTATGGTTTTTGTCAGTGAGAATTTGAAAAACAGGGTGACAGGACCACGTGGTGTTTTGTTTTGTAAGTGATAATTAAAAAAAAGGAATTTTAACACTTTGAAAAACAGGAACTTTCACACATGGAAAACCAAACACCCAGTGGTCCTGTCACGAGTAGCACCTGTGAACTTGATTTATATAATCGCTAGGGGAAATTATTGATTCACGAAGGGGAGAATTAAGAAACATTAAGGCTTCTTTAATCTTAGGTCTGAGGGATAAACGTTCTTTAGGTCAGAGAGAAAAATTAATATTCTATTTTAAATAGGGCTTCATTGATCTTTAGTGTCAGGAATTATAATTGACATCACTTGTTATCTTGGAATTATGCGGGAGTCTAAAGAGATGGAAATTCTATTTTCAAATACGGCTTCACGGAGCTTTAAGTCGGAGAGATAAATTGATATTCTAACGAAACCCTAATAGTTTAGCTAGGAAAATTTATGAGATGAAGAGATTAACGTAGGAAAGGGTTTCCTAGAAATTTGAAATGCATTAGCGCAGAGATGCCAAACAAATGGAACACGCTGAAATTACGTTTAGGGATTATTTGGGCGAAACCGTTTTATCCATTTTATGGGATTATTTCGGCGAAACAGTTAGAGACATTTTGAAAGAAGATTTTAGGAAAGGTTTTAGAAGGGAATTTGAGGGTGAAACTCTGTGGTCGTTATAATACACAAGTTCCATTTGAACAGTGTTGTGGGGTCCTCTACCCCAACCCCAAAGGGTTCCGATCCCCCACCCCAACCCCGAAGGAAGCCCCCGGTACTCAAAGGTCCCCCAAGCTCCCATAGAGCCCCAACCCCCCAAACGCCCTCCTCAGACCCTCAAAGGCCCTCCTCTGGTCCTCAAAGGGCCCCCGGACCACCAAAGGGCACCCCGGACCCCAAAGGCCCTCCCCCCGGTCCTCAAAGGTCCCCCGGACTCCCAAAGAGCCACCGGCGCCCCCAAAGGCCCACCCAGACCCCCAAAGGCCATCCCCGGGCCCCCCAAAGGCCCATCGAGCTCCCAAAGGACCAACGGGGTCCCAAAGGCCCTACACCGGTCCCCCAGGCCCCCAACTGTCCCCCGGACCCCCCAAAGGCCCACCCCCGGCCCCCAAAGGGCCAACCAGCTCCCAAAGGACCAACCGGTCCTCAAGTGTCCCCCCACCGCCCCAAAGCCCCCCCCGGGGGCCCCACGGCCCGCCCCCGGGCCCCCCATGGCCCCCCGCCCCGTCGCGCCAGAACATAGCGACGCCGCCCCGCCCACCCTCCAACACGCACTACCCGGGCCATCTGGCACCCAAGTGCAGCCGGGATATAAAAATGTATGCTTTTTTTCCTACCTTTCTATTTCTTCCAATTTTTAGTCCTTTTCAATCCCAATATAAACTTATCTCTGTGAGATATTAACCCCATATTACATGTCTAAATATAATTTTTTGCAAAGAAACCACTCTTTTCTAATCTTTGCTATCACTTCGATATCTCATAAGCGAATATTTTTAGGTAATTTCTAGTAATAATCACCGCCATTGAAACTCAAAATGCTATTTTTTCTTATCTTTGCTATTTTCTATGCATTCACCCCTATCTCTTCGCCCGATATCACATAAGCGAATATTTTTCATGGGTAATTTCAATTAATGCTCACCATTTGAAACTCAAAATCCCCATATTTTTCACAATTGAATATCACAAAGTTTCAAGAGAAAAGGAACTGAGAGATTATTCACATTTATCTATTTGTCACATATGGATCCCGTAATTTGCGCAAGGATATTTTAAAATAGCCTTCAATCTTACAAACCCTTGCCAATATTTTAGTGATGGGGAAACATTGTTGACAATATACTGAGTTAACGGTTTACAGCATTTAATTGTATTGTTTCCATGTCTGAAGTTCAGGCTTGGAAATCGGAATACTGGCGCGATGGTCTACAATAATTGTGAGCTAATGAAGAGTTCACCGAACCTGTAGAACGGACTTAGAGAGAAGCTTGGACTTATGTAGTCTAACAATTCGGTGTTGGGCAGACATTATGTAAACGGCTGGGAGCCGCGGAGTTCGGACTGCGCCGATGGGTCCGCGGAGTGCTGTGGGGCACGGTTAGGGAAGTGCTGGGGGAAGTGCCACGGGTCAGGGAAGCGCCACGGACTCGAGAAGCATCGCGGGAAGCGATGCGGGCCCCGAGAAGCGCCACGGGGATGCGCTGTGGCTCCGAAAAGCGCCGAAAAAAAAAATTTAGGGGAGGGGGAGTTAGCACTTTTAATAGTGACAAAATAGAAATGAAAATATAAGGGGTTCGTACTTCAGTGTCTAACCAGTTCTCTTCGAAATTTAGCTATTTTAGCTATAACAATTTTCATCAATTAAGTTGCGGGGGCATGAAGCGAAGATTGTTGTTGGGGACGGGGTTAGAACTTTTAATAGTGACAAAATATAAATGAAATTTAATTTAAACACTTTTTTTTTCAGATATAATAATTTTTGGTGTGATTGACACAGAATATATTGGTCTGACTTATTCCGCAACTGGCATTATATTTGAAGCAGCTTTCTTACTCCTAGACAATCAACGACGTGAAATTCATTGATATAAATGGAACATCAGATACAATATGTATAAGTACAAGAAAAACAGATGGAGTCCAAAACTAAATTTTATAAATCGAAATGGCTTTTACGCTAAAACCATACGACCACATAATGAAAATGGCTATGAAATAAAACATGTACAAGAGGAAAATCAGGAAATATGCAGTTTTTTCGGTGTGCAAGCTGTTTATGTTAAGGGACACGTGCCAACTGATAAACTCTTACTAGAAAAATGTGATAAAAGCATAGCATTATTCAATTTAGAAGACTTCAAATGTGAGAAATACCTGCATTCAGTCCATGACCCAGAAGATGAAGTTAGATATTTCGCTAAATGGATACTGGAAAAGATACCTGACATGGAAAAATGCATCAGATATCCAAAGTCCTAAGCTTTGTAATAATCATATATAATTTTTTAAGCTTCTTTTTTTTTTAAATATGCCCTTATTTTTTTTCAAATTTTTTATATATTTATAAGCAATGATAATCTCAATACTAGAAAGTTTGTATTACTCATAATATTAAATAAAAAATGAAAATAGAAAGCCCTATAAAAACTTCAAGGGACCACACTTTCAAGAGCAGCTAAGTTTTAGCAAACTTAGCCACAGATACTTGAAACTCTGCATAAATATCTTAATTTTTAGTCTAATTGCGTAGGTACTAAAGGAACATTGAACATTTTTTCTGATTTTGTGTGTTTTCGCAAGAAAATAGCTTGTCTTTAGCAAACTTAGCCATAGCTAGTTGAAACTCTGTATAAATATCTTCATTTCATTCTAATTGCTTAGTTACTAATGCAACATTTAACATTTTTTTGATTTTGTGTTTTCACCAGATAATAGATTGTCTGTATCAAACTTAGACATAGCGAGTTGAAACTCTACATAAAGATATTCCATTTTCTTATAAGTGCGTAGGTACTAAATTACAATTGGGCATTTTTAGTATGTTTTTTGTTTTAGCACGAAAACAGATTTTCTTTAGCAGACTTATCCATGGCTAGTTCAAACTCTTCATAGATATAGTCATTTTTAGTCTAATTGCTTTGGTAATATATGGATATTGTACATTTTGTATGATTTTGTGGGTTTTCGCACGAAAATAGATTGTCTTTAGCAATCTTAGCCATAGCTAGTTGAAACTCTGCATAAATATCTTCATTTTTAGTCTAATTGCGTAGGTACTAAAGGAACATTGATCATTTTTTCTGATTTTGTGTGTTTTCACAAGAAAATAGCTTGTCTTTAGCAAACATAGCCATAGCTAGTTGAAACTCTGCATAAATATCTTCATTTTTAGTCTAATTGCGTAGGTAATAAAGTAACATTGAACATTTTTTCTGATTTTTTGTGTTTTCGCAAGAAAATAGCTTGTCTTTATCAATCTTAGCCATAGCTAGTTGAAACTCTGCATATATATCTTAATTTTTAGTCTAATTGCATATGTACTAATGGGAGAATTGAACATTTTTTTCTTAGTTTGTGTGTTTTCACAATAAAATAGCTTGTCTTTATCATACTTAGCCATAGATAGTTGAAACTCTGCATAAATAAATTAATTTTTAGTATAATTTGTTAGGTAATAAAGTAAAATTTATAATTTTTTCTTAGTTTTTGTGTTTTAATAAGAAAATAGCTTGTCTTTAGCAAACTTATCCAGAGATATTTGAAACTCTAAATATATATCTTAATTTTTTGTCTATTTGTGTAGGTAATACAGGAACAATTTAAATGTTTTCTGATTTTGTGTGTTTTCACAAGAAAATAGGTTGTCTTTATCAAACTTAGTCATAGATAGTTGAAACTCTGCATAGATATCATAATTTTTAGTCTAATTGCGTAGGTACTAAAGGAACATTGAACATTTTTTCTGATTTTGTGTGTTTTCACAAGAAAATAGCTTGTCTTTATCAAACTTAGCCATAGATAGTTGAAACTATGCATAAATATATACATTTCATCCTAAATGAATAGGTACTAAGTGAAAATTGAACATTTTTTTATGTTTTTGTGTGTTTTTTCACTAAAATAGCTTGTACTTAGATAACTTATCAATAGCTACTCGAAATTCTGCATAAATATCTTCATTTTATACTAATTTCGTAGGTACTAAAGGAAAATTGAACATTTTTTCTGAGGTTGTGTGTTTTCGCAAGAAAATAGCTTGTCTTTAGCAAACTTAGCCATAGCTAGTGGAAACTCTGCTTAAATATCTTCATTTTTAGTCTAATTGCGTAGGTACTAAAGGAACATTGAACATTTTTTTCTGATTTTGTGTGTTTTCGCAAGAAAATAGCTTGTCTTTAACAAACTTAGTCGTAAATAGTTGAAACTCTACATAAATATAGAAATTCTTTAACCATGTATGGTTAACTTAACTTTTTAGGGATGAGCATTTAGGGTTCTCCTACATGCTGAACCTGAAAGTGTGTTACCTGACATAGTGGATCTGAAAGTGTAATTTCAGGAAAATTATTTAACCTTTTAGGGTTCACTTGCTTGTTTATGGATGTCTATTTAGGGTTCTCCAACATGTTGAACTTGAAAGTGTGTTCCCTGTCATGTTGAATTTGAAAGTCTAATTTTCGTGGCGATGGACTATTCTAAAGAATAAAAACGTCTCAGGCTTAAGATAATTTCAGAAAAATTCTTTAACCTTTTAGGGTTAACTTACTTTTTTTGTGTTGACTATTTAGGGTTCTCCAAAATGCTGAACTTTAATGTGTATTCCCTGGCATGTTTAATCTGAAAGTCTATTTTTCATGGTGATTTACTATTCTAAATACTAAAAACATCTCAGGATTAAGATAATTTCAGAAAAATTCTTTAAACTTTTAGAGTTAACTTACCTATTTATGGATTACTATTTAGCGTTCTCCAACATGTTGATCTTTAATGGGTGGTCCCTGGAAGTTTTAATCATAAAGTATAATTTTCCTGGCGAATTAATATTAAAAAGAATAAACACGTCTCAGGCTTAACATAATTTAAGAAAAATTATTTAAAATCTTAGTGTTAACTTACCTTTTTAGGGGTGACTATTTAGGGTTCTCCAAAATGCTGAACTTGAAAGTGTGTTCCATGGCATGTTGAATCTGAAAGTCTAATTTTGGTGGCTATGGACTATTCTAAAGAATAAAAACGTCTCAGGCTTAAGATAATTTCAGAAAAATTCTTTAACCTTTTAGAGTTAACTTACCTTTTTATGGATAACTATTTAGGGTTCTCCAACATGCTGAGCTTGAAAGTGTGGTCCCTGACATGTTTAATTTGAAAGTCTATTTTTCGTGGTTAAGAACTAGTCTAAATAATAAACATGTATCAGGCTTAAGATAATTTAATAAAAATTCTTTAAACTCTGAGTGGTAGCTTCACTTTTTAGGTTTTAGTATTTATGGTTATCCAACATTCTGAACTTGAAAGTGCGGTTCCTTGTATTTTTAATATGAAAGTCTAATTTTCATTGTTATTTAATATTATAAAGAATAAAAACGTTTTAGGCTTAAGATATTTATTGATTAAACATATTTAAAACATTTTAAAAAAAATAATGACATATTTAAAAAAAAAAAAGAAGCTTAATCCATTTCATATGAGGAGGAGCAAGTTTAGGACTTTGGATATCTGATGCATTTTTCCATGTCAGGTATCTTTTCCGGTATCCATTTAGCGAAATATCTAACTTCATCTTCTGGGTCATGGACTGAATGCAGGTATTTCTCACATTTGAAGTCTTCTAAATTGAATAATGCTATGTTTTTATCACATTTTTCTAGCAAGAGTGTATCAGTTGGCACGTGTCCCTTAACATAAACAGCTTGCACACCGAAAAAACTGAATATTTCCTTCATGTTCTCTATTACTTGTCTGAGATCATAGCTAGATTCCTTATTTGGTCGTCTGACTTTAGCATAAAAGAAATTTCGATTTTTACAATTCAGTTTTGGACTCCATCGTTTTTTCGTGTGATTTCACATACTGTATTTTACGTTCAATTTATAGCAATTAATTTCACGTCGTTGATTGTCTATAAGTCAGAAAGCTGCTTCGAATATAATGCCAGTTGCGGAATATTTCAGACCAATATATTCTGTGTCAATCACACCAAACATTATTATATCTGAAAAAAAAAGTGTTTAAATTAATTTTCATTTCTATTTTGTCACTATTAAAAGTGCTAACCCCCTCACCAACAAAAATAATTGATTAACGCACCCACCCCTAAATTTTGGAAAATTGTTATAGCTAAAATTGCTAGATTTAGAAGAGAAATGTTTAGACACTGAAGTAAGAAACACTTATCTTTTCATTTCTATTTTGTCACTATTAAAAGTGCTAACTCCCCCCCCCCTAAAAAAAATTTTTTCGGCGCTTTTCGGAGCCACAGCGCATCCCCGTGGCGCTTCTCGGGGCCCGCATCGCTTCCCGCGATGCTTCTCGAGTCCGTGGCGCTTCCCTGACCCGTGTCACGTCCCCCAGCACTTCCCTAACCATGCCCCACAGCACTCCGCGGACCCATCGGCGCAGTCCGGACTCCGCGGCTCCCAGCCGTTTACATAATGTCTGCCCTCAACCATATTGTTAGACTGCATCAGACCAAGCTTCTCTCTAAGTCCGTTCTACAGGTTCGGTGAACTCTTCATTAGCTCACAATTATTGTAGGCCACCGTGCTAGTGTTCCGATTTCCAAGCCTGAACTTCAGACATGGAAACAGTACAATTAAATGCTGTAAACCGTTAACTCAGTATATCGTCAACAATGTTTCCCCATCACTAAAATATTGGCAAGGGTTTGTAAGATTGAAGGCTATTTTAAAATATCCTTGCGCAAATTACGGGATCCATATGTGACAAATAGATAAATGTGAATAATCTCTCAGTTTCTTTTCTCTTCAAACTTTGTGATATTCAATTGTGAAAAATATGGGGATTTTGAGTTTCAAATGGTGAGAATTAATTGAAATTACACATGAAAAATATTCGCTTATGTGATATCGGCGAAGAGATAGGGGGGAATGCATAAAAATTAGCAAAGATTAGAAATAACAGCATTTTGAGTTTCAATGGCAATGATTATTACTAGAAATGACCTAAAAATATTCACTTATGAAATATCGAAGAGATATTAAAGATGAGAAAATAGCGGTTTCTTAGCAAAAAATTACATTTATATATGTCCTAGAGTTTAATATTTCGCTGATATTAATTTATATTGTGATTGAAATTGACTAAAGATTTTAATAAAGAGAAAGGTAGGAGAAAAAGCATACATTTGTATATACAAAATGTACTAGGGTGCCAGATGGTCCTGGTCGTGTTTGTGGGAGGGTGGGCGGGGCGGCGTCGCTATGTTCTTGCGCGACTGGGCGGGGGGACCTTTGGGGACGGGGGGTGGGCCTTTGGGGCACGGGGGGGGCCTTTGGGAGTCTGGGGGACACTTGCGGACCGATTGGTCCTTTGGGAGCCGGTTGGCCCTTTGGGGGCCGGGGGAGGGCCTTTGGGGGGTCCGGGGGACAGTTGGGGGCCTGGGGGACATTTGGGGACCGGTGTAGGGCCTTTGGGACCCCATTGGTCCTTTGGGAGCTCGATGGGCCTTTGGGGGGCCCGGGGATGGCCTTTGGGGGTCTGGGTGGGCCTTTGGGGGCGCCGGTGGCTCTTTGGGAGCCTGGGGGACCTTTGAGGACCGGGGGAGGGCCTTTGGGGTCCGGGGTGCCCTTTGGTGGTCCGGGGGCCCTTTGAGGACCAGAGGAGGGCCTTTGAGGGTCTGAGGAGGGCGTTTGGGGGGTTGGGGCTCTATGGGAGCTTGGGGGACCTTTGAGTACCGGGGGCTTCCTTCGGGGTTGGGGTGGGGGATCGGAACCCTTTGGGGTTGGGGTAGAGGACCCCACAACACTGTTCAAATGGAACTTGTGTATTATAACGACCACAGAGTTTCACCCTCAAATTCCCTTCTAAAACCGTTCCTAAAATCTTCTTTCAAAATGTCTCTAACTGTTTCGCCGAAATAATCCCATAAAATGGATAAAACGGTTTCGCCCAAATAATCCCTAAACGTAATTTCAGCGTGTTCCATTTGTTTGGCATCTCTGCGCTAACGCATTTCAAATTTCTAGGAAACCCTTTCCTACGTTAATCTCTTCATCTCATAAATTTTCCTAGTTAAACTATTAGGGTTTCGTTAGAATATCAATTTATCTCTCCGACTTAAAGCTCCGTGAAGCCGTATTTAAAAATAGAATTTTTATCTCTTTAGACTCCCGCATAATTCCAAGATAACAAGTGATGTCAATTATAATTCCTGACACTAAAGATCAATGAAGCCCTATTTAAAATAGAATATTAATTTTTCTCTCTGACCTAAAGAACGTTTATCCCTCAGACCTAAGATTAAACAAGCCTTAATGTTTCTTTAGTATCCTCGTCGTGACTAGATCCGGTCCCCGCGCTTTTACGTCACTAATGGTCTTATGTGCGACTTGTGTCAGGAGCATGGGTTTTTGTTTTGTCAATATTTTTCATTTCATTGTTTTCCAAGTGAGAAAATTCCTGTTTTTTATGTACAATTGTGAAAACCAAACAACTCGTGGTACTGTCACCCTGTTTTTAAAAATATCACTGACAAATAAAATAAAACATCCGTAATTTGATGGTGACATCCGAGAAAAATATCAAATAAATCGAACAACACACATATCCATCCAAGAAAACATACATAAATGTGAGAAAATTCATGTAAATCCAAGTGAGAAAATTCCTGTTTTTTCGTTCTCAGTGAGAAAACCATAAAACAGACATGAATTGCTGTTGACATCCATAAATGTGACAAAGTTCCTGTTTTTCAAATTCTCACTGACAAAAACCATTAAACATCCATGAAAAACATCAAATAAATCGACCAACACACATAACCATCCATGAAAACATACATAAATGTGACAAAATTCCTGTTTTTCAAATTCTCATTGACAAAAAAACCATAAACCACGTGGTTCTCGTGCCAATATATGGTGTTAAAAAAAGTTGTAGGTGGCAGCAGGGGTGCGTGATCGGAGTAGCACCTCCCTCTCTACTGTCAAAAGTGATTGGAGGGTAACTAATCCCCCTCCGAAGCCCACCCTCCCATTTGCCCATTATGTTTAAAAACCAAATCTTGCCTTAAGATTAACTCAAAATGCACTTTGTTAATGCTAATTCCCAATAAGACAACTCAGCAGTATCCCAAGAACGACTGAGGGTATTCAAACTTTCGGGACTGCTTCTGCTCTTAAAATTCAACCAAATCAAAATAGCGTAAGTGTATCCAAGCTATCAAAGAAAGCAAACAGTTTTTTTTGCAAATGGTATCAAGTTTTCTATTTCAGGTCAACTTGAGGAGGTATGAAACTAAATTAAACACTGCTATTTGTGTCCAGATTTTTAAAAGGGTGTATGTTGTTAAAAATTGCTGAAAAAATTTCCCCAGCTTACAAATAGCAGGCCAAACCATAAAGTCTTAAAAAAACGAAAAGATTTAAACTATTATTTTCTTTTTCCCTGAAAAGACTATGTCAACATAAAATGATCCGAAATTAATTAAAAAAACTTTTTCCACAAAATAAGTGGGAGGTTATGTCAAAAAGGCCAAAACCGAGAAATTAAAAAGTGAAATGCAGCTAGGATTTACGAAAAAGCAATCAAGTCATTCTTGGCAATGACAGAAACGTGCAATACTAGCAACAAATATCATATTTCTTAAAAAAACTAAATCATCATTTTCCTTTTTTTGTAACGTTAATGGTAGTTTGGGGTCAAAATGACCCCAGACCACTCTTACCTCCTTTGCCTTTGCTGCCAGCTACTCGACTGATTGTATGCTTCAGCACCACTAGTGTTTCCAGAGAATACAGGAGAAAACAGCGCTTTATTCCTAACGGCATAGGAGGAACACACTCTCAAAGGGTACTTCGCGTAAAAAAGACCCCAAAGATCCATTTGGACGTCGGGACATCAAGAAAAAGCCTCAAATTGTCTGCATTGAGAAGACAAGTGACATCGAAAATCTATATATGTATAAATAGAAGCCTGCCGTGTGCCCCATACCGTTGTTAAAAAAACGGAGGTTCGCCGATAAATATTTAATAATGACGAAATATAAGCCGAGGTGTAACGAACCAAACAAATTGAAAATGATAGCGATGATGATTGGGTTTGGACGTCATGCCATCACGAAAAGGCTCAAATTACCTGCGTTTAGAAGAAAAGCAGTAGGGAGGCCCCTGTAGATACTGTACGAACATCGTACTGCCATCTATAATTGAGTCTAACGCTGACAGGTTATAATTTATTCATGGATTATTGATCGACTCTAACGGGTCAATGACACCTAGGGGAACTAGATTTCTGAGAAATTGATTTGCATAATCGAGGGGAATTATTGATCCACGAAAGGGGAATTAAGAAACAATGTGGCTTCTCTGATCTTTAGGTCTGAGAGATAAATGGTCTTTAGTGACAGAGATAAATTAATATTCTATTTTTAATTATGGCTTCTCAGGTCTTTAGGCTTAGCAATAAATTAATATTCTATCGAAGCCTTAATAGAGTAACCAAGATCACCTTGAAGATGAAGAGATTAACGCGGGAATATTTTCCTGGGAATTTCAAATGTGACAGCGCAGGGATGCCAAAACAAAAGGAACACGCAGGAATTACATTTAGGGATTGTTTGAGCAAAACAGTTTGAGACATATTAGAAGATGATTTGGGCGAAACAGTTTGAGACTTTTTAGAAGATGACTTGGGCGAAACAGTTTGAGACATTTTAGAAGATGATTTGGGGTGAAACTCTGTGGTTGTTATAATACACAAGTTCCATTTGAACAGTGTTATGAGGTCCCCTACCTCAACCCCAAAGGTCCCCCTACCCCCCAAAGGGGCCCCATCCTCCGGGGCTCCCAAAGGGCCCCCTCCCCCCAGGGCCCCAAAGGGCTCCCTTCCCTCCTCCGGGGCCCACAAAGAGCCCCCCTTCCGTTTTTTTAATACTTTTTTTGTGCACTTGAGACACAGAAGGGCCCCCACATTTCAAAAGGCTTTATTATATCTTTTCAGAACAAGTTCCTTTCTCAATATCCCTCTTAAACCCATTTTACAATTTGAAGTACTCATCCTTTTCACACACAACTGTACTTTACAGCTTTTTGAACACCCCAACACCAAGCAATACTTTTCGAAGGCTTTATTATATCTTTTCAGAACAAGTTCTTTACGTAATGTCCTTCCTAAGCCAATTTTACAACTTGAAGTCCTTATGCTTTTCACCCACAAATCTACTTTATGACTTTTTGTATACCTCAACACTAAGCAATTCTTTTCAAAGGCTTTATTATATCTTTTCAGAACAAGTTCTTTACGTAATGTCCCTCCTAAGCCCATTTTACAACTTGAAGTACTCATCTTTTTCACACACTACTTTACAGCTTTTTGAACACCCCAACACCAAGCAATACTTTTCAAAGGCTTTATTATATCTTTTCAGAACAAGTTCTTTTCGTAATGTCCCTCCTAAACCAATTTTACAACTTGAAGTACTCATCTTTTTCACACACAACTTTACTTTACAAAGATTTTGCACACCACAACATCAAGCAAGGTTCCACTTCAGTTCAGATTTTCCCCCAAAGACATAAATTTAAAGTTCTCCCCAAAATTTTTTGTAGAAGACAGAAGAGGTTATACATTGATCGTGGATATTTCATCTTGACAATAAGGAGCTTCACAAGTCTTAGATTTTCTCCAAAGTCGTAAAAAATTTAAAGCTCTGTTCTAAATTTTAGCGTTGAAGATAGGAAAAGTTATACTATGATTGTGAATATTTTCCATGAAGATAGAAAGCCCCATTTTAATTCTAATTTTATCTATGAGAAGAAATAAGTTACAGATCAATTCTATTTTTTCCAGAGAAAATAAGAATTTACCACTTCAGTTCAGATTTTTCTCAAAGAGAGGAAAAAAATTAAAATACTGTTCCAAATTTTTCATAGAAGATAGAAAAAGTTATACTCTCATCGTGAAAAGTTAGCTCAATTCTGAATTTTACCAAAGAAATTACACTTCAATTCTAATTTCTCCAGAGAAAACCAAAAAAATTCCACTTCAATTCTAATTTCTCCAGAGAAAATGTAAAGCTTCCACTTCAGTTCTTAATTCCCCAAAGACATAAAAAATTAAAGATCTATTCTAAATTTTCCCGTAGAAGGTAGAAAAAGTTATACCATAGTTATGAATATTTTCCATGAAGATAAAAGTTCCACTTTTATTCAAAATTTTCTCAACGAAGTGGGGGAAAGTTCAAGTTCTCTTCTGAACTTTCTCAATGCTGTATTGCTGTAGCTCAATTCTGTATTTTACCAAAGAACTTACACTTCAATTCTAATTTCCCCAGAGAAAATAAAAAGCTTCCACTTCAGTTCTTAATTCCCCACAGACATGAAAAACTAAAGTTCTACTCTAAATTTTCCCGTAGAAGATAGAAAAAGTTATACCATAGTTGCGAATATTTTCCATGAAGATAAAAAGTTCCAATTTTATTCTAAATTTTCTCAACAAGGTGGGGGAAAGTTCAAGTTCTCTTCTGAACTTTTTCAATGAAAAAGAAATTAGTTACAGATCAATTCTATTTTTTTAAAGAATATAAAAAAGTTCAGCTTCAGTTCTGATTTTTCTCACAGACATAAAAAATTTAAAGTACTTTTCCAAATTTTTCATAGAAGATAGAAAAAGTTATACATTGATTGTGAAAAGTTAGCTCAGTTCGGAATTACCAAAGAACTTACTGATCAATTCTATTTTTCAAGAAATAAAAAGGTTCCACTTCAGTTCTTAATTTCTCAAATGACACAGAAATTTAAAGTTCTAATCTAAATTTTTCCGTTGAAGATAGAAAAAGTTATACTATGATTGTATATATTTTCCAGAAAGATAAAAAGTTTCACTCTAATTCTAAATTTTTATAATTTCACTTCAGATTTTTCTCAAAGAGATGAAGAAATTAAAAGTTTGGTTCTAAATTTTACCCTAGATAAATCGATTCTGAATTTTTCCTACAAGAAGAGAAAAAGTTCAGCTTTAATTACATAGTTTCTCAAAGAAGTGAAGAAACTTCAAGTTCTATTCCAAATTTTTCGTAGAAGATAGAAAAAAGTTATACTTTGATCGTGAATATTCGCCATGGCGATAAGGAGCTACACTTTAATTCTGAGTTTTCTCAAAGAAGTGCAAAATGTTTCAAACTCGTTCATCTAACCTCCAAAACCATTGGTTAGGTTAGGTATAAATAAATATTAATAAATAAATAAAATCATTTATCCGTGTTTAAGTTAGGTTAGGTTAGCTTATCATGAGCGTTCATGATAAGCTAACCTAACCTAACTTAAACATGGAGAAATGTTTCTACTTATTTATTAATATTTTTTATACCTAACCTGACCTAACCTATGGTTTTGGAGGTTAGATGAACGAGTTTGAAAGATTGTCTTTAATAATAGAACGACGCACTCATTTTCTAATTTAAAAATTTGAGGTATAAATCTCTAAGATAAAGGAGCTAAAATTTAATTTAAAAGTTAGCTTACGTCTCCAGAAAAAATCGGTAAAATTTACCCTGAAAATTTCACCCCTGAAAAACCCCCCTCCTCATGTAAAATTAATCCCCGTGCAAAATCCTTCCACTCGGAGATTTTTTATTTTCTTTCGAGAAAATTAAAATTGGACTATAACTTTTTTTTCTTCTTTGAGAAAATTCAAAAGAGAACTTCAACTTTCCTTCACTTCATTGTGAAAATTCATAATTAAAGTGGAACCTTTTCTCTTCTCTGGGAAAACATTTGGAACGGAACTTGAACTTTTCGTCACTTCTTTGAGAAAATACAGAATTAAAGCAGAACCTTTTCTCTTCTTGGAGGAAAAATTCAGAATCGAAGTATCTACGGTAAAATTTAGAACAGAACTTTAAAATTTTTCATCTCTTTGAGAAAAACCAGAACTGAAGTGGAACCTTTTTATTTTCTTGGAAAAATTAGAAGAGAACTTGAACTTTTCTTCACTTCATTGAGAAAATTTAGAATTAAAGTGGAAGTTTTTATCTTCATGGTAAGTATTCACATCTAAGGTATAATTTTTCCTATCTTCTACGCAAACATTTAGAACAGGTCTTTCAATTTTTCATCTGTTTGAGAAAAACAGAACTGAAGCGGAACCTTTTTATTTTCATGGGGAAAATTAGAACTTATCTGGAACTATTTAGAACAGAACTTTCAATTTTTTCATATATGAGAAAATTCAGAATCGACGTGGAACCTTTTTATTTTCATGGAAAAAATTAGAATTGATCTGTAACTTGTTTCTTTTTCATTGAGAAAATTCTGAAGAGAACTTGAACTTCTCTTCACTTCATTGAGAAAATTTAGAATTAAAGTGAAACTTTTTATTTTCATTGAAAATATGCACAATCATAGTATAACTTTTCCTATCTGCTATGGAAAAATTTAGAACAGAACTTTAAATTTTTTATGCCTTTTGAGAAATTATGAACTGGTGGGAGCTTTTTCATTTTCTTCGGTAAATTTCAGAATTGAGTTAACTATTTCTCTTCTTTAAGAAAATTTAGAAGAGAACTTGAACTTTTTGCACTTCTTCGAGAAAACTCAGAATTAAATTTTAGCTCCTTATCGTCATGGCGAATATTCACAATCATAGTATACCTTTTTTCTATCTTCTAAAAAAAATTTAGAATAGAACTTAAAATTTTTATCTCTGAGAAAAATCGTAATTGAAATTATGAAAATTTAGAATTAAAATGAAACTTTTTATCTTGATGGAAAATATTCATAATCATAGTATAACTTTGCCTATCTTCTATGGAAAAATTTAGAACAGAACTTAAAATTTTTTATGTCTGAGAAATTAAGAACTGAAGTGGAAGCTTTTTTCATTTTCTATGGGAAATTTTAGAATTGAGCTAACTTTTTCTCTTCTTTAAGAAAATTCAGAAGAGAACTTGAACATTTTGCACTTCTTCGAGAAAACTCAGAATTAAAGAATTATCTTCTACGAAAAATTTGGAATAGAACTTGAAGTTTTCTTCACTTCTTTGAGAAAATATGTAATTAAAGCTGAACTTTTTCTCTTCTTGTAGGAAAAATTCAGAATCGATGTATCTAGGGTAAAATTTAGAACCGAACTTTAAATTTCTTCATCTCCTTGAGAAAAATCTGAAGTGAAATTATAAAAATTTAGAACTAGAGTGAAACTTTTTATCTTTATGGAAAATATTCACAATCATAGTATAACTTTTTCTATCTTCCACGGAAAAAATTTAGAACAGAGCTTTAAATTTTTATGTCTTTTGAGAAATTAAGAACTGAAGTGGAACCTTTTATTTCTTGAAAAATAGAATTGATCTGTAAGTTCTGTAAGTTCTTTGGTAATTCCAAATTGAGCTAACTTTTCACAATCAATGTATAACTTTATCTATCTTCTATGAAAAATTTGGAACAGTACTTTAAATTTTTTATGTCTTTGAGAAAAATCAGAACTGAAGCTGAACTTTTTTATATTCCTTGGAAAAAATAGAATTGATCTGTAACTAATTCCTTTTTCACTGAGAAACTTCAGAAGAGAACTTGAACTTTCCCCCAGTTTGTTGAGAAAATTTAGAATGAAAGTGGAACTTTTTATCTTCATGGTAAATATTCAAAACTCTGGTAGAACTTTTTCTATCTTCTACGGGGAAATTTAGAATAGAACTTTAATTTTTTATGTCTGGGGAATTAAGAACTGAAGTGGAAGCTTTTTATTTTCTATGGGGAAATTAGAATTGAAGTGTAAGTTCTTTGGTAAAATACAGGATTGAGCTAACTTTTTGCGATCAGAGCATAACTTTTTCTAACTTTTATGAAAAATTTGGAACAGTACTTCAAATTTTTTAATCTCTATGAGAAAAATCTGAACTGAAGTGATAAATTTTTGTTTTCTCTGGAAAAAATAGAATTGATCTGTAACTTATTTCTTTTTCATTGAGAAATTTCAGAAGAGAACTTGAACTTTCCCCCACTTCGTTGAGAAAATTTAGAGTAAAAGTGGAACTTTTTATCTTCATGGTAAATATTCACAACTATGGTATAACTTTTTCTATCTTCTACGGAAAAATTTAGAATAGAACATTAATTTTCTATGGCTTTGGGGAATTAAGTTGAACGAAACGGCTATCTCTACACTTTGATAGAATGTGTTTTGGGAAATGGTGGGCGTGAGATGGGGATTAATTACTCTCCATTCACTTCGACTATTTAAAAGGGGACAGTGCATATCTTACAACCCTTGCCCTGAGGGCTCTGAGGTGGGTATCATCCTCAAAGACCTAAAGAACTTTTATCATCCTCAAATACATAATTTCCAGAACTTTCAACTACGTTGAACAAAATGGCTATCTCTACACTTTGATAGAATGTGTTTGGGGAAATGGT
The DNA here is from genome assembly GCF_049724085.1 of Artemia sp. Qi Xiang Cuo. NCBI lineage: Eukaryota > Metazoa > Arthropoda > Branchiopoda > Anostraca > Artemiidae > Artemia > Artemia sp. Qi Xiang Cuo. The sequence continues at coordinate 42,579,152 of NC_142800.1, read as the reverse complement.
GGGCGTGAGAGGGGGGTTAATTACTCTCCATTCACTTCGACCATTTAAATGGGGACAGGGCATATCTTACAACCCTTGCCCTGATGGCTCTGAGGGGGGTATCATCCTCAAAGACCTAATTTCCAGAACTTTCATCTACGTTGAACAATATGGATATCTCAAAATTTTGATTGGACGTGTTTGGAGGAATGGTGGGCGTGAGAGGGGGGTTAGTTGCCCTTCAATCACTTTCAACTATTAAAAAGAGCACCAGTCTTCTCAATTTCCAATTGATTAAGCCCCTTTTTGAAATTTTAAACAAACAGTACATGCAAAAACCTTATATGCCCCCAGATCATAACTTGCAACCCTTGCCCTGAGGGTTGTGTGTGTGTGTGTGTGTGTGTGGGGGGGGGGGGTGTAATCCTTAAAGACCTAATTTCCAAAACTTTCAACTGCTTTGAATAAAATGGCTGTCTAAAAATCTTGATTGGATGTGTTTGGGAAAAAGGTGGGCGTGAGAGGGGGTTTAGTTTCCCTCAAATCACTTTCGATTATTAAAAAGGGCACTAGCCCTTTGAATTTCTAATCGAATCAGCCTTTTTTCAAGTTTCTACCACAAATATTTCAAAAAAACCTCATATGCCCCCAGGGCATAGCTTATAACCCTTGTCCTGAAGACTTTGGGGGGAGTGGCCTTTACAAAGGTAAAAAATCCAGAACTTTCAACTGCGTTGAACAAAATGGATATCTCAAAATTTTGATTGGATGTGTTCCGGGAAATGGTGGGCGTGGAAGGGGTGTTAGTTGCCTTACAATCACTTTCGACTATTAAAAAAAGCACTAGTCACTTCAATTTCCAATCGAATGAGCCCTTTTTGAAGCTTCTACGACAATCCTTTCTATAAAAACCTTATATGCCCCCAGGGCATGAATTACAACCCTTGCCCTGAGGGCTGTGGGCGAGTGTCCTCCTCAAAAATATTTCGGAAATCAACTGCGCTGAACAAAATGGCTATCTCAAAATTTTGATTGGATGTGTTTTGGGGAAATGGTGGGTGTGGAAAGGGTACAAGTTGCCTTCCAAAGACTTTTGACTATTAAAAAGGGCACAAGCCACTCCAATTTCCAATCGAATGAACCCTTTTTGAAGTTTCTATGATAACTCCTTCGATACGAAGTGCCGTGGTCTAAAAGAAAAAAATAAAACATTGTGCCAACATGGTTCTTTACTTAGGCTGCGCGATGCCGCTGCCTATGATTCCACCATCAGCAAATTCCAAATGGTACAAAAAAACAGCATTTTGGATGTTTTATCTCAAGTGGAAAATCTGGGGCTACTGGGCTACCAGATTTTTTTAAAGTGCTGTCTAATGGCTCATTTGAAAGCTATTGCTTATATCTACGTGATTTTTATCAGTTCTACTACCCGTAAGTGTGATATAGCACTACAAATAGGGGCGTAATTTCGTTAGAACCCTTGGGGGGGAGGGGGGGGGGGGGTAAGGTGGACCAAACTTTTCCAGATCAAGTGAAAATCTCAGTGAGAAAAAAAAGCCTTATGGTACCATAAATGCGGAAGGGACAGTTGCCCCCTACTTCACAACAAATTACGCCCTGACAAAAAACAGTTCTTTTGGTGTCACTTCTTAAATAGATAATGGAAAAATTGCAAACAAATCTACAAACGAATTCATCAAAATGATTTTACATCGATCTTTTATGTAATTATCTTAACTTTTAGTTAATATGTGCTCTGTTTTGCTCTTCACTAGGTTTTCAGCTATATCCAATGAAACTAGCGTAGGTCCCATTTATAATGAACTGTATCGGTCCTTTATGTAACTCTTTTTCGATACTGTCTCAAAGTGTATATTCTTTCATATATACAAGGGTTGGTGGCTCAGTCAGTATTTCAGATAATCCACTATTTTTGCAAACGTGATGCACTCATCTTTAAGGCATATCCTAGGAAGGCTGATTTTAAACCTATCACTCATATCTACGTACTTTTTATCAATTTTACCGTCCAAAGGCGGCATATAGCACTAAAAACGGAGCTTTTAGTACCACTTCTTAAGTAAACAAATAAGTAGAACAACAGGGAAATTTTTATACAAGACGGTGTAACGCAACTTTAAATGAATATTTCGACCCTATGTCCAAGGGCCGTCCTCAGCAAAACAGACGAAGAGAATAAAAACGCTATAAAAGAAACTTACATTAAATTTCAATCTTCAAAACTGTTTAAAAAAATGTTTTAAAACAGCCCTAATATCATTACTTCAAGGAAGTTCAACCAGGACTGGTACTCCAAACGAAATGGATATTTCCAAATTTTGTCGCACAAAAAAGGCTAGACTGAGACGCCCAACAATACAGTTAAAGTTTAGCATAGTAGAACTAAAGTTAAGGTTACAGTTATACAAAAGTTTAGTTAAAGTTATAAAGTTAAAGTTAGGTATAAACTGTAATTAAAGTTTAAGTTATACTAAAAGTTAAAGTATAGTAAAGTATCTCACTATACCCTTTAATTTTCATTTGTTACTTTGTATTGAGTTTTCCTACGAGCTCATAATAATAATGTTCAGACCGATCTTTGATCTCCGGTAAGTGTCTCTTTGCTCGGTTCCTAATACTCTAAGGATTCCCAGAACAAACAAATAACATTTCTATCTTAGTAGAGTTAGTTCGCAACTATTATATAACATTCTTCAGACTAAGAGAACATTTCGAGACAAGGAATTAAATTACTCATTTTTTTTTGTCAGAGTAAATGTCGATTCACTGTCAAGAGCTGAGCAGTGTATCCTTTTTCTAGGTAAAATGGTGTTTGCTATCAGCGAGATTGAATTTTACACCTGCTTTCCCCTTAAAAATGTTCTGCAGGTTAGCACTCATCTTCAGTGGTTCTTAATTTGACTTTCTGAATTTAGAAGGTTCTAACCCCCTGAAAATAACCTTTACAACGAATCAAGAAAACTGATTATGAAAGTTTCATATGAATTGTCAGTCTATGCATAAATAACTGTAACGCTGTTTTCTTTTGTATTACAATATACCTTGTCGTTCACACACTTACACTGGAAACTAATGGAATTCTTTTAAGAATATCTAGTCAAATTTACTATGCTGCCTAAAATAGAAAAAGGTATGATGGATTAATTGGTTAAAATTGGGTTTTTTCACACAGTAGGTTAAAACTTGACTCAGTGTTCAATTAACGTGAGTGATCACTTAAAGAGTCGTGCACCTATAAAACTTCGTTTAACGACCTAACATCTATATTTTAGTTCTAAAAATTCCATTCCATTTTGAAAAAAAATGTCATTTTCCACTACGTATTTTGTTATTTATACATATATGTTACCATGAAAGACCAAAATTGGAGAATGCCAATATTCACCGGTAAATGTCCGAAATTAAATTTTTTTTTCTCCTTGGATTTAGTCAGCGTTGTCGGTTTTAGGCAAGTTTAATGGTGGCAGGTTAGATTTTTAACCCATTTCTGAGATTTATAGCCTAATTTAACATAACATATATATATATATATATATATATATATATATATATATATATATATATATATATATATATATATATATATATATATATATATATATATATATATATATATATATATATATATATATATATATATATATATATATATATATAAATATATTATGTTAAATTAGGCTATAAATCTCAGAAATTCTGTTAAAAATCTAACCTGTCACATTAAACTTGCCTAAAACTGACAACACTGACTAAATCCAAGGAGAAAAAAAAATTTAATTTCGGACATTTACCGGTGAAATTGTCATTCTCCAATTTTGGTCTTTCATGGTAACATATATGTATAAATAACAAAATACGTAGTGGAAGATGAAATTTTTTTCAAAATGGAATTTTTTAGAACTAAAATATAGAGGTTAGGTCGTTAAACGAAGTTTTATAGGTGCACGACTCTTTAAGTGATCACTAAGTTAATTGAACACTGAGTCAAGTTTTAACCTACTGTGTGAAAAAACCCGATTTTAACCAATTAATCCATCATACCTTTTTCTATTTTAGGCAGCATAGTAAATTTGACTAGAGATTCTTAAAAGAATTCCATTAGTTTCCAGTGTAAGTGTGTGAACGACAAGGTATATTGTAATAGAAAAGAAAACAGCGTTACAGTTATTTAAGCATAGACTGACAATTCATATGAAACTTTCATAATCAGTTTTCTTGATTCGTTGTAAAGGTTATTTTCAGGGGGTTAGAACCTTCTAAATTCAGAAAGTCAAATTAAGAACCACTGAAGATGAGTGCTAACCTGCAGAACATTTTTAAGGGGAAAGCAGGTGTAAAATTCAATCTCGCTGATAGCAAACACCATTTTACCTAGAAAAAGGATACATTGCTCAGCTCTTAACAGGGAATCGACATTTTCTCTGACAAAAAAAAAAGTGTAATTTAATTCCTTGTCTCGAAATGTTCTCTTAGTCTGAAGAATGTTATATAATAGTTGCGAACTAACTCTACTAAGATAGAAATGTTATTTGTTTGTTCTGGGAATCCTTAGAGTATTAGGAACCGAGCAAAGAGACACTTACCGGAGATAAAAGATCGGTCTGAACATTATTATTATGAGTTCTTAGGAAAACTCAATACAAAGTAACAAATGAAAATTAAAGGGTATAGTGAGATACTTTACTATACTTTAACTTTTAGTATAACTTAAACTTTAATTACAGTTTATACCTAACTTTAACTTTATAACTTTAACTAAACTTTTGTATAACTGTAACCTTAACTTTAGTTCTACTATGCTAAACTTTAACTGTATTGTTGGGCGTCTCAGTCTCTAGCATTTTTTGTGCGACAAAATTCGGAAATATATATATGTAATCATTTTTATGTTTGATTAAGTTTTGTGTTTGAGACGGTTTACTTTATTATTGGGATGAAAGATAATTCTGACTTCAGATTGAACGTTAGTGAAAGTTAAAGGAAACGAAGAGTTTAAATTTCATCAAGGTTTTTCTGTCTCATTTATTCCCAAATTTCGAAAGAATAAAAGATTTTTTTTTCAAATAGTAAAAAATAGAAATCAAAATCTATATCTTAATACAATAGAGTAGTTGAAATACGTCTAAAAACAAAAACAAACAAAAAACGTTGGATTAAGTTTTCCTCTTAAAATACATCTAGTATTTGACTTATAGTTTCTTTTTTTTACGATAATTTATTTCAAAGTTAACCAAATCTTTTAGATTTTTTTTTATTTTCTTTTCTTTTCTTTTTAAGTGTTAATAATAAGCTTCATGAGCAAATTTACGAAAATAAATAATATTTAGCCTGCAGAGAAGCTCAAACGTAGAGAAGAAAATACAGCTAAATAAACTAAGCAATATAGAGAAATAGAGACTAAAGAATATTTCTTGAAAGCGTAATTAAAGGAACACAAAATTTGGGGACCGAAGATTTGGAAAGCCATGTTGGTGTCAAAAGATTAACATATTATGGAAATAAACGATACGACTAAGTGTCCAAATAACAACATACAATCTTAGTATGATTTATTTTCACACAAAAAGTGTAGTTTTTATCAAATCTAAATTGATCTCCAGCAAATTTGACATCATTTTGAAATCCTTGCTCTCTCTGTTATCACTTACAGCAATCGATTTAAGTGATTATATTATTGAACAATTATAACTCTTTCTAATCATTGATTTCTGATGACTAAGTTGCTTGTTGATTTCTTACAATGTAGGTAAAACAGATTTTTCCAGGTAAGAGAAGTTCTTGAATCTCTCGGTCTCCATGAATGTCAAAACACTAGAACTTCTAACCTTTCTGGAGGTCAACGCAAGCGTCTTGCTATAGCTTTAGAGCTTGTGAACAACCCACCAGTTATGTTTTTTGATGAGCCTACAAGGTATATTTTTTTTAGATAAAAAACTAAAAAGAACTAATCATGGCAAAAAAAGCTGAAACTATGTTAGAAAATATTAGAAAAGGAAAAGATTTAAAGTGCTCGTTTAAACCCAGATTTCTTTTGAAAAAAATATTGCAGCTCATTAGATATGAATATTCCGTTGACATATACTCCACCAGCACCCATTTTCCTAACAATAACAGAATAAGGAAACTTTATCCCTGATCTCAGTTACCTTGGAACAAAGGTGCACAAGGTGAAACTCTTGGGTTTGTCAAGGGTCAAGGTGGGTCAAGGTGAAAGTAGCTAGGACGCTTCTTTATCGGTCTTGGTTTCCAATGGGTACCAGCTGCGTACAGGAGGGTTAAATTTAGTTTAGTTGAAGTTTAAGCTTTAAATATTCTAATGCAATTTTTAAGATTTGAATAGAAAGAAATCAATGAACATGAAAAATTTGAATGATTCCCAATTAGCCAAACTAAATATATATAAAAACAATATAGAGAAAAAAAAACAATTTGAGAGAGCACAGCTCTTGGGACCCATGTCTGCACATAAAACTGAACCTCATAAGGCAGTTTCTTCAAAACCTTGTCAATTGAGGGATTTGGTATAGAGCATTTCGTTCGGAAATTTCCTAGCCTGTCATCAATAGGAAAGATATAAGCCTTAGCGGAAGTTGAATAGAAGAATATTAGGGAATTTTACCGAACTTGTCCGGTGCCTTGAAGGACTGAAAGTTGTTTGGTTGTGACATCAAGTTCCATTTTCTATACTACCCTCTTGTCATCTTCCTGAAAAATCTCAGTGCAGCTAGCGATACGTAGGATGAATGATTCCATTAAGATTTGAAGATTGTTGAGACAAAGTATTAAGGATAGATAGGGTGCACATTGTATGGGAGAGTATGCTTAGAGTATCAAACGAGAATGCTCACAGTTTTAACACTCCAGAATAGTGTATATGGAAAAAATTTACCTTGATATCTATATCGTTTGGTTAAAGAAACACTTTACTATTTCTATGCACAAAATTTAACCAATTTGAATTAAATACAGCCTATGTTTAATTAAAAACAGTTTTTGCATTAATTAATTTTTTGTTAATGTTTTTATTTTATAGGTCTTTGGGACAAATCCTGTTGTTTAAGAAGTTGAAGCAATAGAAAAAAACTGAAGCTATTTTTGGATTTTGAGGCCCAAAGCTAGAATGAAACAAGTCACGGGTTAAGACAACATAATTGACTTTTTCTCATGTTATTTAGATTTTTGGCCTTCCTAAATATGAAGGTGTATCTAAGTTCTTCTTTATGTTTTTGCACCTAAGTAATTTCTATTGACTTACTTAACTTGAATCCCATCCCTCCTCGAGGGTTGTTTTTTCACATATCCTTTAATTTATCTTTTGATATGACTCTTAATAAGCTTACCTTCTGCCAGGCAGAGAAGGTACAGCATCTTGAGTGGCAAGAAATTATATTTCCTTCTCTTGGGGGGCACCCTCTAGGGCAAGAGATATGTAGCCTACACGACTTGCAAGTTCTATTTTCAGGAGACGTGTACTTTCTATACGTTTGATGTGTTCCAGCCATCGAATTTACTGTAGTTTTATTCTGTCGAGGATGGTATGTTTGACCTTGAGACTTCGGAGAAGTTTAGAGTGAGAGATCCTCTTTTAAGAGGATTTTTTTTAAGAAGAAGTGGTACCAGACACAACTACTTGGATTAAAAATCATTACATAACCAGTTGATTCCTTGGTTACTATTGTTCCAATGCAATATGTTCCAATCGCTAAGTCTTCCAATGGTGACTCTTTGTTTCAGTCCGACTCCATTTTGGAGTGGCTTGAGGCTTTTATTTGAAATTTCTATAAATTTGTTTCCCCAACACACTTTTACTATTAAGACCAATCAAAATTTTAATGTCGATTTTTGAATCTGCAGATGGCAGATGGCAGTTCTTTTTCACTACACTTTTTCACGTTTGTGGTACTATGAGTCGGGGATCGTTCTTTCCTAGGTTGCAGGGGCTGCTGCAGCGATTCACTAGGTTGCAGTGATTGTAACAACAAGTATTCCTCCCTGTCCATTTCTACTTCTTGATAGCCCTGGTCTGTTGAACATCGTTGTTTTATGTCAATTGTCGCTTGAACATTCATTGTTTTATAATCTGTATCATAATACAAAGCTTTGATACAAATACTATATCGTAAGTAATTTTGTTTGAAAGGTGGTGAGGTAGCGCTGATAATCTGTTATAAGAATCCAAGTTTGACAGCCATAAATGGCGATAAGGATAGTGCACGAGTTGAATAGCCTAAATTTAAGTGTCGTTGATAAATTTTTGTTCCTCCAGAAGGGCATCAGAATTTTAAAATCGGAGTATGCAAGTGCCAGGCAGTCTATTGATGTTTATGGAGTGGTTGTTGCCAGAGGTAAATAAGCTACCAAAATAGGTAAATTCCTCGAACCATACTATATATTATCACCATCATGCTGGAGGCTGGGATTTACCTGGGAGTCAGGTTTACGAGAGCAGCACATGGCTTTTGTTTTTTAGTTATTTGTGGTTATCATTAGAGGGTTGGTGGTCGTGTGAACGATGTTGGTCTGAGACACGGAGGTCCCGGAGGGACTCAGTGATTAAATCAATATCATCGACGTAAGCTAGTTTGATTATTACCAGCCGCCCTAGAAGGGTATCAGACGGGCTATTCTAAGGGCAAGGACGACAATTAAAAAGAGATTGAATACCTCTGGTGATAGTAAGCTACTTTTTAGAGCACCGGTCAATGCTTCAAAGCTATCGGTTAAGACTTTTCCAGTCATAACACGGCTTCTAAATTTCATGTACATGTATCTGACCAAGGAAACCAAGGGCAGTGGAATGCAAATTTAAAGAAGAATGCGGCTTAGGTCTTCTCTCTAGATAACTTTGAACATCTGTTCGAAGTCTATGAACAGATTATAGAGATCTGATAGACTGTAAAAATTGTAGCAACCGTCGATCTATTTGGTTGGAAATTCGCTTTGTATTTTGAGATCACATTTGAGCATACTGCTCGGGTGCACCCACGCATGACACTTATCAGCAAGACTGATTAGCTGATAGTTATCGCCAACCCCTCTTGAACCTTTTTCATGGACAGGGAGTATCATGGCTTCACACCATGATGAGGGGAAGTGACCTTATTCTCAGGCAGCCGTGGTAATTTTCTGACACAGGTCGACGAGGGGCTCAGAATTGTCTTTCAGAAGCTCTGGCTGTCCATCAAACCCAGTAGCTTTGTTCATATTTGAATCTCTGGTCGCTGCTTCTATTTTCGAGCAAGAAAGAATAGGCTTTCCTCGAGAAAAATCATGGGGAAACTAGATAATAGCGTTGGGTCAGAGAAGATGGTCGAGTTAAGTTTATTTTCAAAGTGTTTTTTTCCATCTAAAGTGGATCCCATCTGTGGATTGTATCTGGTGGTCTGTTTCGTCAAGGAGGGAGCTGCCTTAAGGTTTTTCTTGAAAGCCCTTCCGGACTGGTCGTATTTTTTTTTAAATAAAGGTGCGGTGAGCACTGCGTATTGCTTTCTCTACAGCCCGTTTGAGTTGCTTATACAGGTCTCTGCTTTCCCTGTCCTGCTTGTTGGTTCAGCTGTGCTTTTCATTGCACAGCTGAATGATCTTGTCTGTCTCGAATTTCTGATTTTTTTTTCTAAATAAGATGTGTTATTAATAAACATACTGTCAAATATATACTTAAAATAGAATTTGTTTTTAAATGTGTGCTAAAGAAAACACTACCTAAGACTAAATCTTGATATAAAGGAATTTTAGTACTTATAGCGAAAGTACTTATAGAGAAAAGTTGGAGTTTTCATTAATACTAACACATTTATTCTTCTAGTGGTCTTGATAGCGCATCATGTATGCAATGTATTGCACTATTGAAGGCGTTAGCTTATGGAGGAAGAACAATTGTCTGCACTATTCACCAGCCGAGTGCACGGATTTTTGAACAGTTTGATCAACTGTACATGCTAGCTGACGGACAGTGCATTTACAAAGGAGTTACTTCGGGACTGGTTTCTTTTCTTGCTTCAGCTGGTCTTCACTGTCCAAGTTACCATAATCCCGCTGATTTTGGTTCGTTTTTTTTTATTTTTTATTTAGATACGAAATTAAATTGTGAAGTGATATTAATGTGGTATCAACTCCATAAAATAAAAGATCTAAAGTCGAACTAGCCAGCCATGACAAAACAAAGGAAAGAATCTGAAAGAGACAAACGGGTCTATGGCTAGTAAAAGAAAACAAAGAGAACAAAAATCAAACGAATATTTCGCCCGTATAAAACAAGGCTTCTTCAGTGTAGAATAAAAAAAAAAGAAAAGAAAAAAACTAGAATCTAAATTAACATAAAAAAAAAATGTATAAAACTAAAACAGTCTAACTAAAATATATATGCATACAATTGCCAGCTACCCTCATGAAAACAGAAATAGAAATTGTATATGTATATATATACATAATTGTATATATATATATATATATATATATATATATATATATATATATATATATATATATATATATATATATATATATATATATATATATATATATATATATATATATAAATATTAATTTCTGTTTTTGTTTTATATATAGTCTATTACTTATATTATTTTAGTTTTAGATTCTAGTTTTTTTTTTATTCTACACAATTATTGTGTTTTTTTTATTCTATAGCTATTTTTTTTAAAATAGTTCAAAGGTCAGATAACAAAAACTCCGGTTTCGACACAACCCCTAAGGGGCCCGGCGGGCAGCCGTTGCAAGTTATGTCCTGGGGACGTATATGGTTCTTATGAAAGGGATGCTCCTATAAACTTCATAGAGGGCTCATTTGATTGGAAATTAAAAGTTTTAGTTCACTTTCTCAGAGTCAAAAGAGATTGGATGGCAATAAGCCCCTCCCCCTTTACTCCTTTTTCTTTCCCAAATCCATCTGATAAAAATTTTGAGGTGACCATTTGGTTAAAAATAGTTAAAACATCAGCTATTAAAACTTCGGGGTTGACACAACCCCCCAGGGCCCGTAGACAGGCGTTGTAAGTTATGCCCTGGCGTATATATAGTTCTTATAGAAGGGATTCTCGTATAAATGATTGATTGAAAACGGAAAGTTCTAGTTCACTTTTAAAGAGTCAAAAGAGATCAAAGGGCAATTAGCCCCCCACGCCTTTTTTTTCCTCGAACCCATCGGATTAAAAAAAATTAGAAAGCCATTTTGTTAAAAATAGTTCAAACATCAGATAATAAAAACTCCGAGGTTGACGAAAACCCATTTTTTTACTTTGATATTGTTACTTTGATACTAGTCTTTATAATTTGATGAACATTTGATTTAAAAAAAAATTTTTGATTCTGAAATAAGGAATTTTTAACAACTGGAAACTTTTTGCAATCAAAAACAAACAAAAATTAATAAAAAAAAACTTTCCAAACAAGAAGTTTTTCAAAGAAAAGTAAAGGCCATTTTAAACTTAAGATCATTAGATACAAATACATTTTAAAATTCAAACTTAAAACGACCAGAAATTACTATTAAAGAATAAATGAAACCCAAAACGAACAGAAATTAAATAAACAATCATAGCAAGAAAAACATACAATAAGTAATAATATAAATGAATAAATAAATATTAAAGCGAGTATTGCTTAAATTTAATATGCAAATCAAGCTTAAAACGAAAAAAAAAACATTTTGATATTGAAGTATAAATGAAACCCAAAATGAAGAGAAATTAAATAAACAATCAATGCAAACAAACATACAATAGATACTAATTTAAATGAATAAATATGTCTTAAAGCGAGTGAAACTTAGATTGAATATGTAAATTAAGCTTGAAACGAACAAAAATCACTACAAACAAGAGTTTGGGTATCGCCTCCTTCTCTCACTGTAAAAGTCTAAAACCTACTGCGTCATTGGCGCTTCACTGTATATGTGTCTTGAACAGACTTGGAAAGTATAAACAAAACCAATTGAATATTGATATATAATGATATTAATTTTTGAAAGATCCATCAGTTCAAGATTTTATTTCACTGTAATTTTATTTTCATTTTCAAAGCTGTAAGAACTAGAAAAGAAAATATTTGTAATATAATTTGTTTTCAGTGAAGCGCCAATGACGCAGTAGGCTTTTGATTTTTACAATTAAGGAAGGGGTCAGTATCCAAACTCTTGTTTTGTGGTGAAAACATATTCTTCTTAAATAATCTTAGAAAGAATTAATAGATTAAACTGAACATTCGATCTATAATGATATTAATTGCTGAAAGCTCATCAATTCCAAATTTTACTGTAATTTTAATATTTATTTTCAATAATTTATTTCAAATTAAGTACAAAAGAAAATATTTGTAATACAATTCGTTTTCAGTAAAGCGCCAATGATGAAGTAGATTTTAGACTCGAGCAGATGTATTTGGTGTATCATTGTTGTAAAATTGTTGTTTCTCGGGGCTTCAGTCTCTATAGACAAAGGTTGCTCCTTATTTGCCTTTAATTGCCATGAACTGTCTGAAAACTCCTCAAAAAATAAAACGATTTCAAATGTCCTCCCTGGTAGAGCTTAACGCTTATTTTTTACTGTCTTTTAACAAAAATTAAAACGAGGTATAGTTTTCTTTCTGTTTTTAGCCAGTTCTGCTTTATTTTCTTCTGTAGAAATCTTCTGTCAGAAATTAAATAAAAAAAGTTTCTGGTTTCAACTGAAAGTAAGGAACAACATTAAAACTTAAAATGAATAGAAATTATTCCGCACATAAGGGGGCTGCCTCTACCTTAATCCTCGCTCCTTATGTCAAAATTTGACTTTTTGTCTTAATTCCTTATAAAATACTGCTTAAACACATGGCCCGTTGAAAGTATTTTTTAAGAGCTCTTAAGACTTTGAGTAAAGAGTGACGATCGAGGAAGGGGCAGGCCCCCTCATATGCGGGATAATTTCTGTTTGTTTTAAATTTTATTGTTGCTCCTTACTTTCAGTTGAAAAAGCTTGTTTTTTTGTTTAATATTTGAAAAGGCCTAGCTTGAACTGAGTGCATTTTTATATTTGCTTAATTCCTTAGTCCTTCCGATTGCTTATAAGTTTGAAGAAAAAGAAAAAAGAGAAAAAATGCATTGCAGTTGACTAAAGATCAAAATGAAAGCGAAAAAAGGTATTAAAATTTTTTACGATTTTTTTTTTTTTTAATACGGATATTTGCTAGTATAGTATAGAAATAATGTGCTACTTAAGCATATTAGTATATTTTAGTAAATAATATATTAAGCATTTGATTATTCTGATTATCGTCTGCATAATTCTTTTTTGAAGTTTTGTAATTTATATCTGGTTTAAATTTCCCTATTGATCCTGTGTTCACACTTCGTCTACTTTTTTTTTTACTTTTTATTACCGTAATGCTTTTTCATCTTCAAATAACTTGGTTTGATTGGCAAAGAGTGAAAGATGTTTATTAATTTTATATTTATTTCTTAGCTATGGAAGTGGCAATTGGGGAGTATGGAGAGGTAGCTCATAAGCTCATCCTGGCAGTGGATTCTGGAATGTGTAACAAATATACCAAAGTTTTGGACAAACATGGAATTATAGAATCTGATGAAAAGGAGCTTAAAATACCAGGTAGTCAAGGTCTTATCAAGGGGGGGGGGGCGGACTACCGGATTTGAACCCCTCCGAAATTTTTGTCCGATCTGTAGAAAAGTAGCAAAAATGCATTTAAACTATTTTTTGTGTTTTGTAAAGATTTTTTTTTGTAAGAATACACGCTAGAATACAGCTAAAAAATGCATGAAGTGATAAAAAAAAAATTAACTTTCACTTAAATTAAATTTTTGTTTATTGTGCAATCTATGAGGTTACTTCGTTCAAAAGTATTTTTTCTTTTGAATTTTCATTTCAGATTATAGGAAAAAAATTGTTCGAAGCACAAAATTAGTTGTCTATGAAATATGAATGGCGCAGGCTATGTGTAATCAGAAAACACTAGAAATGTTGTAGCCTCTTAGAGATCTATTAATTAAAAAAACTTCTTCCACAAAATAAGTTTTTCAGTGAAAAGTAAAGAACTCCATTAAACAAAAAATGAGCAAAAATAAAATAAAATAATCTACCAAGCTCGAAACTACCACAAATCAGCATTGATGAATAAATAAAACCCAAAACGAACAGATATTAAAATAAATAACCGAGTCAAACTCAAAACGAGCAGAAATTAACATAAGTTGGGCGCAAAACCCTTATGCCTTCCCAAGGCCAGAACAAAATTTGCACTTTACTGAAAAAAAATACTAATGAATGTGCATTGTTAGCTTAATGCACATATACTGATATTTAGTAATCAAAATGTTAATATTATTCGATTTATTAAAGTTATAAAAGTAAAAACATTTATATTTTTTTCAGTAAAGTGCAAATTTTGTTCTGGCCTTGGGAAGGCATAGGGGTTTTGAGCCCAGCTTATGTTAATTTCTGCTCGTTTAAAACCTTAACGCCTTCTATAAAAACCTTATATGCCCCCAGGGTATAACTTAAAACGCTTGCCCTGAGGGTTGTGGGGAAGTGTCCTCCTCAAAAACATATTTTCTATCTGGAAATCAACTACGCTGAACAAAATGGCTATCTCAAAATTTTCATTGGATGTATTTGGGGAAATGATGGGCGTGGGAGGGGGGCTAGTTGCCCTCCAATCACTTTCGACTATTAAAAAGGGTACTAGCCCTTTGAATTTCCAATCGAATGAGCCTGTTTTGAAGTTTCTACGACAACACCTTCTATAAAAAACCGTATATGCCCCCAGGGCATAACTTAAAACCCTTGCCCTGATGGTTGTGGGGAAGTGTTCTCCTCAAAAACCTATTTTCTCTTTGGAAATCCACTACGCTGAACAAAATGGCTATCTCAAAATTTTGAATGGATGTGTTTGGGTGAATGGTGGGCGTGGGGGGGGGGCTAGCTGCTCTCCAATCATTTTCGACTATTAAAAAGGACACTAGCCACTCCAATTTCCAATCGAGTGAGCCTTTTGCGAAGTTTCTACGACGACTCCTTCGATACGAAGTGCCCGGGTATGAAGAAAAAAAAACCAAAAAACAACACATTGTGCCCACATCGTTCTTTACTTAGGCAGCGCTAGCGCGCTGCCTATGAAAAGCTTGGCGTGAGAGGGGGGTTAGTTACCGTCCAATCACTTTCAACTATTAAAAACGGCACTAGCCCTTTGAATTTCCAATCAAATGAACCTTTTTTGAGGTTTCTATGACAACGCCTTCTATAAAAACCTTATATGCCCCGAGGCCATAATTTAAAAACCTTGCCCTGAGGATTGTGAGGGAGTATCCTCCTCAAAGACATATTTTCTATCAGGAAGACAGCTACGGTGAGCAAAATGGCTATGCCAAAATTTCTATTGGTTATGTTTTGTGGAACGATGGGCGTGGGGGGAGGCTATGTGCCCTCCGAACACAGTGAACTATTTAAAAGGGCCCAAGCACTTTTAACTTTCAATCATATTAGCATTTTTTGAAGTTTTTACGACAAAGCCTTCTATAAAAACCGTATATGCCCCCAGGGCATACTTTAAAACCCTTGCCCCGAGGCTTTTAGGGGAGTGTCCCCCTCTAAAACATAGTTTCACACTAGAAATCAACCACGCTTAACAAAATAACTATTTCAAAATATTCATTGGATGTGTGTTAGGGACTGATGGGCGCGGGGGGGGCTAGTTGCCCTCTAATCACTTTCGACGATTATAACTGGCCCTATCTGTTTGAATTTCCGCTCGAATGAGCCTTTTTTGAAGTTTCTACGACAACGCCTTCTATAAAGACCTTATATGCCCCCAGGGCATAACTTAAAACCCTTGCCGCAAGGGTCGTGGGGGAGCGTCCTCCTCAAAAAGATATTTTCTATCTGAAAATCAACTACGCTGAACAAAATGGCTATCTCAAAATTTTGATTGGATGTGTTTGGGTGAATGGTGGGCGTGGGGGGTGGGGCTAGTTCCCCTCCAATCACTTTTGACTATTAAGAATGGAACTAGCCCTTTGAATTTCCAAGTTTCCTCCTCAAAAAGATATTTTCTATCGGGAAATCAACTATGCTGAACAAAATGGCTATCTCAAAATTTTGATTGGATGTGTTTGGGGGAATGATGGGCGTGGAAGGGGGGGGGGCTAGTTTCCCTCCAATAACTTTCGAATATTAAAAAGGGCACTAGCCCTTTGAATTTCAAATCGAATGAGCCTATTTTGAAGTTTCTACGACAACTCCTTCAACAAAAAACTTATATGACCCCGGTGCATAACTTAAAACCCTTGACCAGAGGGTTGTGGGGGAGTGTCCTCCTCAAAAACATATTTTCTATCTGGAAATCAACTACTCTGAACAAAATTGTCATCACATAATTGTTATTAGACGTTTGTGGGGGTCTGATTGGCGTGGGGGGGCTAGTTGTCATCCAATCACTTTCGACTATTTAAAAGGGCACTAGCCCTTTACATTTCAAATCTAATGTGATTTTTTTTAAGTTTCTACAACAACTCTGTCTATTAAAACCCTATATGACTTAAGGGCATAACCTAAAACGTTTGCCTTTAGGGTTGTGGGGGAGTGTTCCCCTCGAAAAGATATTTTCTATGGGGAAATCATCTATGCTGAACAAAATGGCTATCTCAAAATTTTGATTGGATGCGTTTGGGGGACAGATGGGCGTGGAGGGGGGCTAATTGCCCTCTAATTAATTTCGACTATTAAAAAGGGCACTAGCCACTCCAATTTCCAATCGAATGAGCCCTTTTCGAAGTTTTCACGACAACTTCTTCGATACGAAGTGCCCGGCTATCTCAAAATTTTGATTGGATGTGTTTGGGGGAATGATGGGCGCGGGGGGGCTAGTTGCCCTCCAATCACTTTCGACTATTAAAAAGGGTACTAGCTCTTTGAATTTCCAATCGAATGAGCCTTTTTTGAAGCTTCTACAACAACGCCTTTTATAAAAACCTTATATGCCACCAGGGCATAAGTTACAACCCTTACCATGAGGGCTGTGGGGGAGTGTCCTCTTAAAAAACATTTTTTCTATACGCAAATAAACTACGCTGAACAAAATGGCTGTCTCAAAATTTTTATTGGATGTGTTTGGGGGAATGATGGGCGTGGGGGGGGGGCAAGTGGTCCTCCAGACACTTTTCGACTATCAAAAAGGGCACTAGCCACTCCAATTTCAAACCGAATGAGCCCTTTTCAAAGTTTCTACGACAAGACCTTCGATACGAAGTGCCCGGGTTGAGAAAGAACACATTGTGGCCACATCGTTCTTTACTTAGGCAGCGCTAGTGCACTGCCTATGATATTGATACATTGCGACCTAGATACTTCAAGTCAACTATAAAACTAAGAATAAAAATCTATAAGCGGTAATTTATCCTGAAATCAGAGGAGAGAGCAGGCTTTGAGGCTGTTGTCCCAAAATTTATTCTCCCTTTCATTTTGCAAGGACAAGTAGGATGTGTTAAAAGCTTTGAATTATTAAGAATAAATTTAAGCTGTTCATTCCATTTATTCCTCTCTCGAGATTATCATGGTTGCAGTGATAGCTTCAGCTTAGTAAAGTGGCTCATAGTAACCGAAAGTTACAAAAAACATTTTTTGAAAAATAACTGTCAAACGTGAAAAAATTGCATTATGAAGCTGATTCAGGAATGACAACTATTATTTCGATTAACCTTCATGGTAAAAGTCTGTTGCGAAAACAAATTTATTGGAATTTCAAAAACTAGTGTCGATTTGAAATGAAAACTTCACCATTGAAATCGCCATTGTCGAAAACCCACAGAGGTAAGTCATAGCCCCTCACCAAGTAAACAACAAGTAAACATTTTTGTATCGATAGTACTGACGTGTCTTCTTTTATTGTTGTTTTTTTTCGTCACCGTTCCGTTGAATGTTTCCATTGTTTTGTTTACATTCGTCACTACAGAGCTACTTGAACTTCGTTCCTCGTTCTTCAGAGGAGATTTCCATGGCCGTTGTGCTGTAGTAACTGTTGATTAAACATGTATTATCATGTTTAAAGTTATAATATGTTTGGACATGACTCAGCGGGTTATACATTTTTTTTTTTATAGCAAAAACATTTAAGCTTCACATTATTCAAAACACAGTTACAATTCCTGAATCAGCTTAACTGGCGACTTTCCCTCACATGATCTTCTTTTTTTCAAAACACGTTTGTGATTTTTCTTGTTCTGTACTAAATTGCGGAGAATGGTGTAAGTATGATAATTGCCTATTCCTTTTGTTAACCAAACCTAACATTATTCTTTTTTTTTATCTAGATTGTAGATTAGATTTTTTATCCAGATTATCTATATTGTAACTATCACTGCAACTGTGAATTTGCGTGGTAAACTAGATCCGACTCCTCTTTATGTAAGATAATTTCATTAGGGTCACAGATCAGCCGCATTTGCTTCTTCAACTATCCAAGCTTAACTTCTGTTTAGATTTTCATTAACTTGTGGAAACAAATTATCATTACATGTTCTACTTTTAATGTTGTAATAAAATGGAACTTTTTACAAAAAATTGCATCTTCATATGCAAGATGACTAATGGCACTGACGTCATGTAGTAATTTAAAATCATGCATACAGTTAAGTCGCCTCAAATGTAAAAAAAAAAAAAAAAAACTTGTAAACAAAATAATGTCAATAGAGCCAGACAAGAAAAAAGTTTTCTATATTCACTGTTCATCACTCGCTCTTGAGACTATGTTCTGTATAAACTCTATTAATTTGGAAAAATCTTTTCATGTTACTTTGTGTTTTCATGTTTTAATTATTTTTTTAATTGAGGATAGAACTTTTATTCCGTTTCTTCTGATATTTTGTAGTATCGCATAGTTTCACTATCACATCGATTCAGTTGCAACCTAGCCTACGTTTCTGCTAAAGATATGGCAAAAAAGATTTGAAGTGGGCTAAGAACCCGTTTGAGTTTTCCAACGATACATATTGTAAATCCTTGCATGATTCCAGTTCAAAAAAAGTGCAGCACACATAATTTCTGCTAGAAAGTTGAAGGTGATAGAGAAAGAGAGGGGGCATTAAAGGGGCAGCACGATCACTATGTGGTTCAAATCACGGTAATGGAAAATCATTGTATTCTTCTGATTCTACCAAGGTGTTGACTGCCTGCCTTACTGCTAGAAAAGTCTGCCAATGAGGTAGGACCAAATGCAGTCTGGACTTAGCTTGTTTTACACTGAGTCAGTGTGGAGCTAGGACTTAACTCGTCCTTGTGCCGAATAAAGACTCTGCTCATTCTCTCAGTGTTACACTGGTATTCTGCATCTGGGACCTAATATTGTCCTTGGCTAAGCCAGACCTTTTGGCTTTTGCAGTGAATCAGGTCTTATCTGTTTTCGCGCCCGTTTTTAAATTGAGTCAGGAATTTGCTTGTTTTTAAAATGAGTTGAAACTTGTTTTTTTTTCCGAATCGGTCAACAGCTTGTACTTCTCGTTGTGACACTGAGATTGAGATTCCTTGTACGATTCTTGTTTAGGTGCAATATGCCTCACTTTCTTCAAAATATTTGGCAGCAGGTGAACACGAATTGATGGGCCAAGTGCCTCCTTTGTATCTAAAATCATCCAGATTTATTTTGTTTTTGTGTGATTCTGGTTTAAAAAATGCAATATACAACTTTTATTATAGAACGTATATGTGACGAACGAATCTTTTACATAATTTGCGTTGTTTGCCCTTTTGACTTTGTGGGTCATGTTGCCCATCAAGGTGCATTTCTTGGACCTTCGATCTCTTTGAACCAAATGCATGTCTTGAAATGTTTTTTCTAACAACATGAGATATAGCTGGAATGCTCAAGGCATAGGAGAGAGGTTGGCTGCCCCCCCTCCCCCCGATCACTTTGAATCATAAAAAAGAGTATTGGAGTCCCCTTTTTTCAATCTTATTAGTCCCCTCAAATGTTCGTAGGTTTATCTGTTTCTTATGAAGTGGCCAAGAAAAAAAAACGAAAAGGGGAAAACCTTGCTCTTTGCTTAATCAATGCTATCGCGCTCAATATGATTACCCAGATATTTAATTATGTGCTTCGTTGCTTCTCACAACTTGACCACAATAGAAGTGATTTTTTTCTTTTTTTCACTCCAAGTCTTTTTTTTCTAGCTGAACAGTCTCCATCCACCACAGTGAAGTTAAATTTGTTAGATTCGGAAGAGTACATTGACTATGGAGGAGATACCTTTCCCACATCTGGCTGGAACCAATTTGTCTTACTTTTTCATAGAAGTTTTATATGTATTCTACGAGACCAGGTACACTTGTTACTTTAAATTTCCAAATTGTAAAAACAACCATCAGATGAAAAAATCAAGCCTTTCAAATAAAAGTTAAGAGGAACGTTAATCAAAAATAGTAAAAAGGAACATAGACAGGAAGTGGGTACCGCCTTCCTCAGACCCCCACTAAATAGTGCTAAAGTGTTCTTTTGTTTTACAGAAAACAACACACATCATATAGCTTCTCTAAAAACCTAGAAACAATTTCTATTGTTTTGGAAGATCATTCGAAACTGACAATTGGTCGGTAATTTACCACTTGTAAGCTTTTAGGTAGGGACAGTTTAGCATTACCGTGGCTGAAGACTCGCAATCCCCTTTCTTCCCAGAATAATTTCTGTCTAACTTAAATTTTGACGTTGCTTTAACCGTTTTTTTTGCTTCGGCAAAACTGAATATAGAATTTGTTCATGCAGGTATTGTCGTTAACCTGTTATGTTTAGGTTGCTTGTTCTTGATACTTTGTTGGTTTAGAGTGGAGTGTCATTTAAACACTCTATACTCAGTTTCAAAGCTTTTAGTTTTTATACATAAAAAATGGAATTTTCTTTGCCAAAAAACAGAAGCCAAAGCAAAGTATTGATTTTCTCTCTCCTCAGTTTCTATTTTTACAACCTTGCAATTATTTAGTCCGTATAATAAAATGTAACAAAAGAAATAATACTTGGATGGATGCTTTTTAACTCTTGGCTTATACTGCCCATACCGTTACTACTTTGAAGTATTCACAATTTTAATCGCTGAAGTTTCGCTTAAATTGTTTGAAGTAGTTTATTGTTATTTCTTTTCTTAGCTTATTCCTCGTATTGCCTGCTACAACAAAATGTAACATATAACAATGTAACGTGTAACAATGAGGTTTTGATTATTTTACTAATATGAAGGAATGTAACGTAACATCTACTGAAAATTTGATTATTTTAGTCATATTAAGGTTTCTGAAAATTTCTTATATGTACGTTTTAGTCATTTTGAAGAATGTTCGTAAGCTATAAAGGGGATGTATGTTTACCCCTCTCCTCAAAAAAATGAAGTTAAAAGAAAGAGATAAAATGACAAATAAAGTGCAATCATTTTTCTATCTAGATTTATCTTTGCTTTGAATAAAGCCTGGAGCATATATTGCTTGAAAATCTTTTATTTACCATTTGACAAAACTAGACTTAGAGAGTGGTATGCTGGTTAATGATGTGCAATACGCGACATGTTCGCTTTGAGTTTTGAATTTAGTAAAACTACTTGTTAGTAACTAAAAGGAAGTTCTTCTGTTATCTAGAAGCCAATTTGGAGAAGGCAAGCATGCCCAAAGGGAAATGCTAGAATAAAAAATAAAAATAAAATAAAAACCTACAACGAAGTGAAGGATGTAATTTAATCAAGCACAATATTTTTTTTGGTTAAATTTACACGAGTCCTGTCTAACGCTTCAGTGAACCAAAAAAATCTTCTCCCAGTAATACTATTAACAAATTAACTCTTTAGCCTAGTTAGTTCAAACTAGTATGTACAATTACATTTGGCGCAACATATAAAAGTAAGCAAATTTTTCGTGTCTTAAAAAAAAATTAATTGAATAAATAGAGGATTATACTTAAAAAATAATTTGCAAGAATTAGAAGGGGCATATCCAATCGGCCTACACATTTTATTCATACTTCAGGTGTTGACTCGGCTTCGCTTGTCCTCATACCTCCTAGTAGGCCTACTTATAGGCTTACTGTATTTTCAAGTTGGCAATGAAGGCTCGAAGGTCATTTCAAATACCGGCTTGTTATTTTTCTCACAACTTTTCCTTATGTTCAATGCCATGATGCCGACTCTACTTACCTGTAAGTAAACAAATTTTGTTTTTGGTTTTTTTTTACACACATAGATTTAGTAGTAAACGTAGTAATTATTTAGTGGTAATGTTTATTTATTCAATTTACTTGAATATTTCTATTGCCAAAATGGACACACAGAGGTCCAAAATGGAGGAAAAAAAAAAAAAAAAAAAAAACATATTTTGCCTAAAAATTAAAATACATACCTAAACTGCTTAACCATAACTGTAAATAAGGTATTTAACTTGTCAAGACTAAAAAGAAAGCGACCACAACGCTGCTCAGCCGCGAATAGGAGCTCATTTATTTCATATGCTGAAACCAATCGTTCATTCCAAGTTGACAAGGACTCACAAGTCAGAAACATCACATACTGAAATTCTCTAAAAATGGAGTTTTAGAATTTAGAATCTGGAGGTTTAGAGCACCCCGTCTAGAAAATTAAGGAACGTCGCGTTTTTGCTTGGGGTAGCACAGATCTGTCATTTTTTCTCTTTTTTCCCCTACGAGTTCACCGTATGGAACAGGTTGTCGGAAACTATTCGTAAATCTACTCAGCCAGCAATGCGTTTGAGTGCCAAGTCGCATCGCAAATACACCCCCCAACATATCCGTATCATCAAATTAGGTTAAATATTCCTTTTAATCAAAAGGTTATTTTCTTAATATGAAATTTTCTTTATATTTCTTTATTCCTGAATATGAGATAGTTAAAAAAAGATACAAAATTTAAACCAGATAAAACGAACTTTCACATAATTAGTCAATAAATTCACAGCCTTTTTTTTCTGGCCCACCTAGGGGACTTTTTGTGTTTTAAAATTGATATCATTGTATAGACATCAAAATGCTTAATCAGTATGTTTCTAAATGCTTTTCTTTATGTATAATAGCTTCTACACTTCATGAGAATATATCCTACATCATCATAATCATTCCAGATGTCACAGTAAGGGGAGACAACCTTCCTCCTCTTAGGATTTTAGCATAACCTGTTTTCAATCTGTATAGTTAAAGCGACTGATATTTAGTTCATCAGGTGGTACTTTATAATCATACATATATGATTATACAATCATATAATCATAAATACATATAATCACTTTTGAGACTGTGCTTACACAATTTCTAGTAAAGTCATTAGCACCCCTATCGCACAATATATTTTAATTACACATCGAGTGTTCACTTTGTGTAGTTTTTAAATTAAAATCTGGCTATTCGAAATATCCCACTAGGATATACTATCAGGCAATTCATTCTCAGCAACGCCAACAAGTGCTGCTGCCCTAACCAAATATGTATCATTGCCTGGAAATTTCAATAACCTAATAACTTCAGAAAGACTATATACTATCTCAAAACTACAGTATATAAATAATGGACACTATGATCGTTCCCTATCTCACCCATTATAAAAGCCCGGACCGAGGTGTGAGTGCTCCGGAGAACGTAAAAACATAAGCGACATTAGATCTTTTCACGGGTAGACAAGTCAGATTTCTCTTGAACGCGAAACTTGGCTTCAACGCTGTAACACTAAATTTTAAAGAATCTAATTTTAAATTAATATATTTCAATACATCTATGAAAATCGGTAATTAGTAGTGCAATGTTATTATTTGATATTTTTAGGAATTACAAGTAGGTTTCGAAGTCTCGAGTTGGTTTCAAAGGCATTTTGATAAAGTTTCTGTCAAAACACGAGTTCCAGGGTAATTGGACCGCTGACAAATACTAACATTAGTAACCCGTTAATGAAAGAGTGTGTGGGAGGAGCTGTTTGTGCGCACCGAGAATGCAGAGCCAGAAATCGTCTGCGGTGAACTTACTGTTAATTATCTTTATACAGTGGTCAAAACCAGGATTATGGTACTTAAAGCTGATGCAGAGTCAGAACAAATCACACATTTATGAGAATGACCTTCTGACTAAATAAAATCAAGTGCTTTATATATTAAATAATTTCTAAGACCACACTGGCTATGCATGACAAAATGAAGCAAATTGTGAAGAAGAGAAAACGAGGATATTTTAAGCCAGTGATAAAAAGGAAGGAGAAATATACAAATATTTCGGTCGAGATCCTGCCTCAACCGCCTTAGTGCACAAAAGTGAAATAATAAAAATTACACAGACAAAAGTTCCAAGGATAAATAAAAACAAAACAAATCTAAAAGAACAAAACACTAAATTAAAATTGGCCCTTTCTAAGCATTGGCGAAAGGGTAACTAAACAAAAGCATCAAACATCGAACGGCTGTTCAACCTGGGAAGTCATTTTGTTTAGAGCTTTTTTGAACGCTAATCGTTTACCAGGTGAAATAGTAGTGTGGGAATAAAAATAATACAAAGACAGAACTTATTTTTGGTATTTCCTAAGAAAAAACAAAGAAATCACGTGCCCTAGATCTTGAAACTACATCTTACCTCAAGCTACATTTCCGTGAATTGACTCCCCTGCTCCTTCAGCCCTTTTACTAAGCATACCAGGATATTATTTGACCTTTACTAAAAGCGGAAAGGAATCGGAAAGAGGCGAGATGCAGATTTTAGCTTATAAACTGTCCCAAATTTAATTTTTATTGATATTATTTCTTGTGATAATTTTAAAATTCCAACCTTTTTGTATGGATCTACTCTAAACCTGTAATATTGCTGCCCCATCTATACCTTCTTTTCAATGAAGAAGTCGGGTACAGCACCTGCACACTGGCCTAACTTTTTTCTGGCGGAGAGGAAGTTAGAAGAAGTTTCCAAGGAAAAGTCATCTCAACCCTAAGAAAGTCCTTTTTTTGGTCCGAATCTGTCACATTCCTGTTGTGTCTACGGTATTGGGATTATGGTTCTTCCGGGTTTTTCATCGTCTCCGGAATTAAATGGGTAATCCAGAAGGGTTTTTTGACAACCATTACCATGTCATTAAATGTGCGGGTGACATGGGGAATTCTTTCTTACGATTGTTTATAAACCTCAACCCTCAAATAGAAATGTGGACTTTTTGGTTTTTTGCCTTCCACTCTAAAGAAAGATCTTCTGATTCGACGCCCGCCCCTTTAGGCGGTAGATTTCTATATACCTATGTGTAGGACCCCACTTTTACTATTAGTTCTTTTCCGTAAGTCATTGTATTCAGAACCAAAAGGCATATCTGGCATTTTCTGAAATTATCTACAATAGCTACTCTGAAGAGTTTCTATTAAATTTTTAACCACTGAACGTATGTGAACGTATGTGCAGACAATGTTGGCTTTTTTTGTAAAATTTATGCGAGACTAATAATGATTCGACAAAAAAGATTTTGTACTTGGAAAAGTCTTGAAGGGCCTCGGAGTTTCCTGCATTATCACGGATTTTTTCTTGCTGAAATTTCCTTAAAAAATAGAGAAAGAAAAACTATCTCCCTGAAAAGCATAAAAGGCCTAAAACCAAGCCTTTTGGTTTTGTGATAACCATACACCAAAGCTATGTTATTGTTATTTCTTTTTTTTTCAGTTCCGATGGAGCTAAGCGTTCTGAAACGAGAGCATATGAACTACTGGTATTCTTTGAAGTCTTACTACCTCGCAAAGACACTTGCAGAATTGCCATTCCAGATTATCTTTCCTATGTTCTACATAATAATTGTCTACTTTTTATCTGATCAGCCGCAAGACACATCAAGATTTCTCATGTTCCTTGGTATATGTGTTATGTTGTCTTTAGTTGCACAGAGTAGTGGATTTGCAATTGGAGCAGCAGTGAAATTAGAAGCAGCCATATTTCTTGGACCAATAACCACTATCCCACTGTTATTATTTTCTGGCTTTTTTGTAACACTAGAAGATATACCGTATTATTTGCAATGGGTTTCTTACATAACATATGTTAGATACGGTTTTGAAGGTTCACTATTAGCAATATACGGAAACGATAGACCCATGTTGAATTGTAATGAATCTTATTGCCATTATAGAGCACCGGTAAAAATACTTGATCAACTAGGTGTCAAACATGGAATTTGGTCGGTTGATATAATTGCCCTTCTTGGATTCTTTCTCTTATTTCAACTAATAGCTTTTGTTGCCCTTAAATGGAAGTTGAAAGCTCAGCGGTAAAGCTTTTCTTTTCAAAAGGATAAACTATCAAAATGTGACTATTAATATCTAAAATGGTGTAACTAAATGTAGAACTTTACCTAAGTTCTAACTACGATTGGATCTGAAGTGTGAATGTTACGGTTTGTTTTAACATCTTTTCATATTCAATTCTACTATGTGATTATCGTTCGTAGTTTTTTTTTATATTCGTTTTTAGTGATAAATTTTGGTATCAAAACAGTTCCTTTGAACATTTTATAAAGATTTTCAATAAACTTTCGAATTGTGTTCTTCTCTTAATATAAATGAAAGAGTAGCTGGAATGGAATACTACTACTACTACTAATACTACTACTAACAACTCACTGCAGCACCAAGCCGCCTGAGGCCATCACAGCT
Organism: Artemia sp. Qi Xiang Cuo; assembly: GCF_049724085.1. Lineage (NCBI taxonomy): Eukaryota > Metazoa > Arthropoda > Branchiopoda > Anostraca > Artemiidae > Artemia > Artemia sp. Qi Xiang Cuo. Next base: position 42,552,507 of record NC_142800.1, on the reverse strand, counting down.
GCGCAAGCTCCTCCTCCATCCCAATCTATTCAAAGCCTCGTTTTTTACACCCTCCCAGGAAGTTCCCATTTCCTTTAAATCTTTCTTTATGGCATCCTCCCACCCCAGACGAGGACGACCTGCTTTCCGCTTAGCCCTAGACGATTGACTGAAAAGTACAATCTTCGGCAATTTGTCATCCTTCATCCGCAAAACATGCTCAAGCCACCTCAACCTTTCTTTCATTATGGCCGCAGAAAGGCTGGATTAAACCACACTTTTTTTACAGCCAACTATTTGAAATACGGTCAGTCAGCCGGATACCCAGAACAATCCGTAGGCAATGTCTCTGGAAAACATATAGCAAATCTTTATCCACTTTTTGGAGTGCCCATGCTTCAGAGCCATATTTGACCACTGTCATCACTGTAGCTTCTAATGTTCTAATCTTGGTTTGCAGACTTATCTTCCTATTCTTATCAAACTCTAGCAAATCTTCATCCATTTTTCGGAGCGCCCATGCTTCAGAACCATATTTGACCACTGTCATCACTGTAGCTTCCAATATTCTAATCTTGGTTTGCAGACTTATCTTCCTATTCTTCTAAACTTTTTTCAACTGTGAAAAAAAACCTTGGGCCTTGGCTATTCTACTTCTAACATCTTCACTGCTCCCACCGTCTTTACTAATAATGCTGCCAAGGTAAGTGAAGCTGCCCACCTGATCAATCTTTACGTTACCCAACGTCACCTTTTCATTTTCAATTATTCCTAGCCTTAGTGACTTAGTCTTCTTAACATTAATTTTCAAACCTATTCTAGCACCCTGAACTCGCAAAATCTCTAAAAGTTCATTCATTTTGCTTACACTTTCATCTAGGATGCTTAAGTCATCAGCGTAATCTAAGTCCAGGAGAGTTTTTCCTCTCCATTTGATTCCGTGGTCTCCCATTGCCTTTCCTGTACTCCTTAAAACAATGTCCATCAAAATGATCCATTATAAATGCTACAGGTTTGAATTTTTTTTTTTATAATTAACGAATAATTGGTTTTCAGCTCCTTTGTGTTGGTGGATTTCCGAAAACATGAATTTGAAACTTAGTGCCTCTAGTCATCTCAATGGGGACGCATCGTTTTTTCTTAATAATCTGTTCATCATTTCCTATAGGTGGTTAATTGACTTTAATCCTTGAAATTGTTTTCTTCCTTTGCTTATTTTATAGATTTAATCTTTTAAACAAAGAGCAATAGTCCGCAATCCCCCCTCCCCAATAGAGAATTTCACCTGTTGTTTTGCTGGTTAGAAGCAACCAACTTTTGACGCATGTTTTATTTGAAAAAAAAGTCATTGTTAATAATAATTTGGATAACTGTAGATCATGATGTAAAATACCTAAATAATTTTTGAGCTTATCTCTTTTCCTTTCTGTTTTAATAGATGTAACCTTAACGATCAGTTGGCCCAGGAAAATCTCTATAAAGAGTAAATATATTTCAATTTTGTTTCTTTTCTATCTTAAACTTTTTTTTTCAACATATCAACTTCGAAAGCAAGTGGATGAAACAATGAAATCCAGTATATTACTTTACCTGCAACCGTGCCGGCAAGAGGTTGAGGATATCATAATGGTTGTTAACAAGCTCTCTATATTGATGAATTAAAAGTAAAGTCTGTTTTAATGGGATTATAGGTGCTAAATTGTTCCTGATTTTTCTCATATTACGAAGAACAGAATATTGAACCTCTGTCGGTTCAAAATAATATTTGGTATTTAACTATAGTTAATAGCTATTATCGCGCAAAATATTAGATATTGTTATCTATAATAAAAGTTTTCTGTCTAGACCCTGTCTCCACGTCAGTTGCTAATGACTCAATAACTGAATAAATAATTAGTTTAATTCTAGTGTCCTGTTCGCCCTCTTGAAAACATTACTTATTAAAAAAAAATTATGTTATAAGCACACAAAACTCTCGTGAAAGATTATTTGTATTTGTAATTTCCTTACTTTTGGGTGTTGGTGGCTTGAATTTTGCTTCTTGCTTTAAAAATAATTTATTATCATTTAAATTAATTTGAACAGGGTACAACAAATGATATAGACTGTCAGGAGGGCTGAATCCTAAAACTTCTAGCTGTTGAATGCGAGAAAGCTTCTGAAATAACGTTTCAGCAGTATCAAGCGATGATGATGAAGCAAGGTAACAAAAATGGCGTTCTGATCTTACAAACTTTACAAGGTAATTAGGCCTACTGTAATATTTACTATTAAAAGGCTGTTTCTTTAGTCAAAGTGTTTTCTGTTGTGATTTCTCTTTATTATTATTATTTATTTATTTTTTTTTTACACTCTTTCAATTTCAGAAGAGTTAAATCGTAAACGCTTTTGGAAGCCTCATTTTTGATGCGCTATTTCACGGTTAAGTTAATATTTTTGGAAATCTTGTTTGTTACGGAATCCATACTGTTTTAAGAAATGAACAATAAGTTAAAGCAAGCTTATGATAGGATTCTTAAAAAAAAATCTATCTCGTTTTTTCAACTTTAATTAAGAAAAGGAGACATAATACATTCAAGCCTAGGAGGATCAAGCACCAATCTCAGATTCGGAAAAAAATGTCATATTGAAAGATCATGTCATGGATTTCTCCTATTTCTTTCAGATTTTGTGTCATCTTAGGCTATCATCCTACATCTTCGTTGGAATGTTAATTTCAATGCTGTACTATCGAGTTGGCAACGAAGGTTCAAAAGTAATGTCCAATATTGGACTTCTATTCTTCTCTCAGATTTTCGTGATGTACAATGCATTAATGCCGACTTTGTTGACATGTAAGCATTTTCTAATTTAAACCTACTAATTTAAACCTTTTGTAATTTAAAGGTGCATGGTAATTTATCCTACAACCAAACTTCTCGCAACCTCAAGTGGACTTCTTGCAGCGCAGTGGTATCAGGATAAGGCATTTAGTGCTTGTGAAATTTATCTTCCAAATAAAAAATATCTTGTATTAAAACACTTTCAGACGCTCCTCTTCCATGATGTCTTCTTCAAAGCTGTCCACTTTGGGTTCCCAAAAAGTATTTAAACATTTTAGGTTTTTTTTGTTAAGAGTTGAAAAATATAAAAAAAAGTAATGGGGATTTCCCTCATAATTCAGTTCCTGTCTAGCTTATAGCCTTTATTTGCCCTCTCTTTTATTTCTTGTTTTCTTGAGTGTGTTCTTTGTATTTCTTCCTAATTTCAGAATGGCTATACAGCATAATTCTGTTTCGAGTCATCTTTGTTGCCATCTAGGTTTCTACATTATTGTAAGAACCTCGACCCAGTGCTTCCATTTCTACTATATTTTAGAGTAAAATACTTTATTTTGAATGTTTCTCCTCTAAAATTTTTAGACCCACTTTAATACTTTGTTTCTACTTTAAATTTGGATTTACCACTTTTTTTCTTGCCGAGCCTATGGATTTTTGTTACGGAAATAGGAATTTTGGGTGCAACGGCGGGATTTTGGCAAAAGCGACTGACAAACGTTCTAGCTTCTTTTGAACTCTCGGAAATATTCACGAAATTTTAAGCAAATAGCTAACGGGGAAGGACTGGAAGTTTGATTTTTGTAATTCGATGGCATCCATCAGGACGCTAAATTGAGTGATAAAATTCAGTAGCCTTCTTCACTCCGTTCGTTTTATTTTTGAACTTACTTATTCAAAAGTCGTCGTGGAAAGCCTTTTCAGCATTCTGAAAACAGTACAAAATGAAAAGAGAAATGGGCTCAAAAACGTAACTTTGGCTGCGACGATTTCTGCCAAGTATGGGACGAATCGTAAAGGCCCCCCTACGTTGACCGAGAGTTTAAAGAAAAAATGAAGTCTGTGAAACCCGATGCGACTGCGTCCGAATGCGTCACTTTTTGAGGCATTGGGAAAGACGATGGGGATGGCGACGACAACGATGAATTGGGATATTAATCTTAGTATTTGGCGTATTCTCTTAAATCTTATTATTTGGTAATTCTAATTAAATAAAGTGCGTCTACATTCGGAATTTTCTGGAAAACTGGGAGGCAGGTAGCAGTGTAGCAGTCTACACTAGTTAAAACCGAATAACTCAAAAGATCAAAATGCAGGCGCTGTCCTTAAATCAAGCTTTATGTGATTCATTTTTGCTTATATACTCTGCTTAAAATTAACAACTCAATATAAAAAAAAAGTCAAAATAAAAATAATTTGTTAAAAAGTAACCCGTTGGCTACCATTATGCTAATCCTTCGTACCAATTCAAATAAAAACGGGGTTTTGCAAAAGTAGTAATAGAGAAGGAAAAATAAATGGCAAAAAAAAATATAAATAAAATATATTCATATGGTCCAGAATCTGAGATCTGGACCCGGAATCTATAAATCAAAACCGAACTTAACTAGTCGATAAATACAAAGCATTGTATTAAACGTCAAAGAAGATATTTTGGTACACGTAAAAGGTCTTGAGTTGCAAAATAAGTCGTCTTGAACAAACGTTAATAAAAGTCAGCCTAATTGGTCTTTACTTGTAACTTGGGAAGAAGTCAGAAAATGGGGAAACTCTGAGGGTTTTTTGTATTGAAAATTGGGATTTTTAGGGATTTTCCACCAGCTTTTAAGGGATTGAAAAAATTTAAGTAGAAACATTTGTAATTTATCGTAAGAATCAATTTTGTTAACGTTCCTGTTCAAATAGTAAGCACAATAACATACTTACTTCCGGATTGTGTTCTACTTTAATTCTACTCTTTTTTTTCACACTTAAATACTTTATTCCCGCATTAGTGTAATGGAAGTATCCAAACAATCAGATTTTGATACTTATTCAAAATCTGTAAAATTCATCACATTTAATGGCACCCATCCAAAGTTACAAGCCTAAGAAAATTTGCCCAATTTTTGAAAAAGGGGGAAACACCCCGAAAAATCAATTTGATCTTAATTAAAATCACTCCATCGCATTCAGCATACCAGAGAACCCTACTGTAGAGGTTTCAAGCTCCTATGTACAAAAGTGTGGAATTTTGCATTTTTCACCAGAAGAAAGATCACAAATGTGTGTTTGTTTATTTTTTTTTTTTCCAGAGGTGATCATATCGAACCAGCGATCGTAGAAGATCGGAAGAGGGCTCATTTAATGGGAAATCAAAAGGTCTAGTGCCCTTTGTAATTGACCAAAAATATTGGATGGCATATAGCCCCCCTCCCACACTCATTTTTTCCCCAAAGTTTTCCGATCTTAGTTTTGAGATAGCCATTTTGTTGCAGATAGTCGACAAATCTAATAACTATGTCTTTGAGGATGACTTAACCCCCCAAAGGCCCCGGTAGAAGGGCTTCAAGCTATGAACTTTGCCCATTGCTTACATATAGTATTGGTTATTGGGAAGTGCTGGTTATTGGGAAGTATACAGACGTTTTCAGTGGGATTTTTCTGTTAAAGGGGGGTGAGGGTGGGGGGTACATGGGAGGATCTTTCCATGAAGGAATTTCTTATGGAGGAAGGGAATTTTCAACTGAAATTTAGGAGCAGTTTTTTTTAACTGAAAAAACGGAGCAACAATAAAACTTAAAAAGAACAGAAATTGTTACGTATTTGAGAGGGTGGCACCCCCTCATCAATACCTCGCTCTTTACGCCAAAGTTTTTTTTTTAGCACTTTTAAAAGAGCCATTTGTTCTAATTAAGGGGCTTCTGTGATTCAGGAGTCATTCTTAAAGAATTAGGTAAAAATTCAAACTTTAGTGAAAAGAGTGAAGTATTGACGAGGGGGCGACCCCCCTCATATACGTAACAATTTTTTTCGTTTTAAAGTTTAGTGTTGCTCCTTACTTTCAGTTAAAAAAAATTTTTATTTAATTAGGTATTAAGACTTGTAAAAGGAAGCTCTTTCAACCTTTTTTGTTCGTTTTATTTCATACACTAGCTCATTTTGATACTTGGAAATAAAAGAAGGAAACAATCAAACTGAAAAGTTAATGTAAGGTCATTATTTTCACTTCTGCCGATTTTTCGGCAGATCTGCCGAATGCTCAATCCATCTCCTGACAAAAACAAAGAAGAAGACACCGAAACCTGCCGAAGTTTTACATATTTTATTTTGGAAAGAAAAGCGGAAACACTGTTTAAGACATTTAAAATCATAAAACAATTTCATTAAATAAACATGTATAATTCATACAGGTATTAACATATTCACTTAAGCCTTGCAGCTTTGCCAGTTCCACTACCCGATGTAGGAAAGGATTACGCACAGCTCATTTTATTTATTCTCTTATGCACCAATATTTGGTGGAGAACAAAAGTTGGAAATAAAAATCATAATTTGAACACTACGAGGTTGACTAAGCCAAGACCTGTTTTGTAAGACGCAAGAAAATCCTCCGCCATTTTTTATATTTCCGATTTTAATTTAGTTTATAGGAAAATATATTTGTTGAGCATCATTCCTACGATTATCGTGAAGATTTGGGTATTGAAGGCTGCTTACTGCATGTGCTTTATTTTAATAGGTAAAAACAGTATTTTTATAGTGGATATGTTCCTCTTTCTAGCAGAACCAATGCTTGTCATATTATTCAGTGCTATTAATATTAAATTATTAAATTACTCTCTTTTTTCATTGAGATACCCAAATACAACTTTGATAATACTAATTAAAAAAAAACACACAAAGAAAAAAGGGGAGACTTTTGAGTCAAATTTTCAGTTTTTAGTTGTTATAATTCTCAATAGAAGACATATACTAGTAGCCTACTATCTGTAAATAATTTTAAGTGTGTTCTTTTGAGACTTTTTAAAAAAAGAGCTTTTTAAATTGTTATTTAACACTTAGCTTATAGACGGTTTGAATTTAATTAGACTATCGTTGTCTTATATGTTGCTCTTTCAGTTCCAATGGAGTTAAGTGTCTTCAAGAGGGAGTATTTGAACTACTGGTATTCACTGAAATCCTACTACCTCGCAAAGACATTTGCAGATTTGCCTTTCCAGGTTATTTTCCCATTGTGCTACATTGTCATTGTCTACTTTCTTACTGATCAGCCATTGGAGCCAAAACGTTTCTTTATGTTTTCATGTATTTGTTTATTAATGACATTAGTATCTCAAAGTTGTGGATTCGCTATCGGCGCTGGTCTTAAAGTTGAGGCAGCTATATTTCTAGGTCCCGTCGCAACTTTGCCCTTACTGCTATTTTCTGGCTTTTTTATAACTTTAGAAGATATGCCGTATTATCTAAGATGGCTATCGTATGTGACCTATGTGCGTTATGGTTTTGAGGGCTGTTTGATAGCTATTTACGACAATGATAGGCCGATGTTGAAGTGTGAGGAAGTTTACTGTCATCATAGAATGCCAGTAAAAGTTCTTGATCAGCTGGGAGTTAAAGAGGGGGCATTTTGGATTGATGTTACTGTCTTGGTGGGGTTTTATATATTTTTCCAGGTAGTCGCTTTCCTTGCTTTGAAGATAAAATTGATATTTGCAAAATAGCAATATAGTTTCTAGTTTCCAATAGTGTTCACTCTTTTTAAAAGTTGTGCCATGATATCTGTATAGCAAACCAAGAATATACATACAATATAGTGATCCATATTTGTTTGTTTTACTAAGAACTTATTTACTTGAACATTCGAAAGCTAGGTGTGATTTTAAAGGATCTCAAGTTGAAACTACTGTCGTTATTTATAAAGAAATAATCCATGAAATGTTAGAACATTTGCTAATTGATTCTCTTTCCAAATGTGATCATTTCAATTTTGTCATGTCTGTTTATATCTAACAAAAGAAATACTTACTAAAAATACAAATAAAAACGAATTAGTAAAAATAATGTCCTTGTTCTATATTTTCTGATGAATTAGTCTATTTAATGTTTTGTGCTACTGCAATGGAATCATAATGATCTTGTGTTATGAAGAGGGAGGGGTGTAATCCTTCTCTCTGAAATTAGTCTAAAAGACTCCCCCCACCAGAGATAAAATTTGAAGGTTTGGGCCTATACTTATCCTTTTTAAGATCCCGTACAATCCTAAAAATCATGTATTTCTCTTCTAGTTGTCGTTATGGACCTATACATAAGCCATCATTCACTAAAGTAATTGTATTTCCAAACATTCGTTTTACGAATACGCTTTTATAGCTATCCTTCTCTAAGAACATGCCAAATTTTCATTTTGTTAAATAGAGAACAAAAATCTTTCTCTATAAACACCTTGGTTTTTATTAGTATTTATTCAAAATACATTTTCTTAAGCAAAAGTTTATCAAAGAAAAGTGAGTAGCTATATTAAAGCCTAAATTCAAGCAGAAATAAAGTTATAATAAGCCAAACTTTAAAAAAAATCATAAATTATTATGAATCAATAAATAAGATCTAAAAACAACTAAAATTTAAATAAATAATCAAATCAATCTAAAAAAAGACTAAATACTATGGATGAATAGATTAAGCCCAAAACGAGCAGAAATTAAAATTGATAATCACACCAAACTTGAAACAAACAGAAATTAACACAAATAAGAGTGGAAATCATCTAAAGACATGAGCATAATTTGTGCTTTACCAAAAGCGAATAGTTTTTCAATTAGTGTGTTTTTATTTCAAAAGGTTGCAAGTAAAACCCACCGTAGATAAGATTGGGAATATCCTCTTTCCCAAACTCTCTAAATGGATTGAGTGTCTTTTGCCCTTTACTGAAAACGATATGTATTTAGAAGAATATAGTTTGATTTGGTAACACGCCAACAATAAAAAAGAAGCTAATCAACATATAGGAAAGAAAAAATGTTAGAATAATTATATTTTTTTACTTTTTAAGTTCATCTCAAAATATTCTAAAAGAACGCTTTTTGTCAAAACCTTCCCTTTGTTTATATTTCGTTGTATAGAAAATTGGTGCCTGAATAAAAATTTAAAACGTACATTGGTAATTTTTCAAGCAATTTGTTTTAGTTTATTGAAGCAATAATTTAAATTGACGGATCAATAAATGATTTACCAATTGATTTCTTACATATTTGAAAGGAATGTGCAAAACTAGATGTAAGTGGATACAAATTCACTGCAATTCATGTTAATGAAACCAGAAAATTTATGCCATAATGATAATAATTCCTGAAGGTCTCAGCAATCTTTTAATTTTCAGTGTTGTAATGACAAAAAACTGAAATGGTTAATTTTTTTCAATAAAGTGCAGTAAATAGTTTTTCAGTAAAGTGCTTTGTGAAATTCAGTTTTTCTGCTTAAGAACTATGATGTTGGATTGGAATTTAAATTTTAGGCAAAATCCGAACATTCAGCCAAATGTTCGATCAGTTGTATTTTTGTACTATTATTTTTTTAATATTTTAACTGTAAAATCCGAGGTAGATAAAGAGCGTTTTATCTACCATACGGAGTGATAATCTGCATATTTCTTGATCTTCTATGCATCTGAAGCTATCTTGACCCCCATCTTGACTTCAAATAAACCCGTATATTAATCCACTATTTTATTAACAGAATATATTAATGTTCTGTTTGTTGTAATAGTTATTTTATTAAAATAAATGCAGATCAAGGTAATTTATGCAAAAACATATCGATTCTGTTGTCGTAGACTGTAAATAAATTTTTTGTAATGACAAAAAACTGAAATAGTTAATTTTTTTCAATAAAGTGCAGTAAATAGTTTTTCAGTAAAGTGTTTTGTGAAATTCAGTTTTTCTGCTTAAGAACTATGATGTTGGATTGAAATTTAAATTTTAGGCAAAAGCCGAATGTTCAGCCGAATGTTCGATCAGTTGTATTTTTGTACTATTGTTTTTTTCTAATATTTTAACTGTAAAATCCGAGGTAGATAAAGAGCGTTTTATCTACCATACGGAGTGATAATCTGCATATTTCTTGATCTTCTATGCATCTGAAGCCATCTTGACCCCCATCTTGACTTCGAAATAAACCCGTATATTAATCCACTACTTTATTAACAGAATATATTAATGTTCTGTTTGTTGTAATAGTTATTTTATTAAAATAAATGCAGATCAAGGTAATTTATGCAAAAACATTTCGATTCTGTTGTCGTTGACTGTAAATAAATTTTTTACTTTCCCGAATCAACACAAACATATTGGTTTACTAAATTTGTTGTTTTCGATTGAGATTTCCAGTTTTTGTCGTCATTTTTCCTGTTTAGTCGTAATCGTCGTACCTGCTTCGTAATTTTCAACAGGATTAGCGAAAAATAAGTCGAATCTATTTCCTAATAATCGATTTTCTTCTCAAAATGGTTGTTCTCATTGAGATCCAATGATTCAGTCTACTTGCCCTATATTTTCAAGCCAACCGGTGAAAAACAGTGTCTGGCCCAATTTATGATGTTACGAATCGATACAACAAGATTTTTTTCAAAATATTTTCTCCTCTTAGGTTATCTACCCTTAGGTTTGGCCCAGTATAAATGCCTAGTAAGTTACAAGCTGATTGCAGACAAAACAAATTTGGGCTTATTTTGGACGTTATGAATCGATACAGCTATCTTCACTCAATATTTTTTTTCTTCATTGAGGTTCTCTTGACATCTCTATACCCCTTTAAGTTCAAACCAATCCGAGAAAAAACATTTTTTGTTGGATATTTATGCTTGAGGAATCGATGCACCAATTTTTAAAACCTTTTTGTCTTCATTCACTTAAGTAAACGGACATCCTTGATCAACTCAATTGCAATTTAAGCTAATTGAAAATTTTTTGGCCCAGTTTAAGCTGTTACATGACGACGCATCCAAACTTTTAAAAAGTTTTGTCTCCATTGAGGTTTTCTTGGCCTTTTTCACATGCCTGGTAGTTTCAAGACTCTAAGAGATGAAACGAAATTTAGGTCTCATTTTCTGGAATCTCAAATCGATACAACCACATACAACTTTCATTTTTTTTTCTCTATAGGGGTCCACCTGGTCCAAAAATTTAAGAAAGTAATTTTCAAGCCGTTTGGAGACGCGGAATTGATGGCTCTGTTTGTAACCGTCGTGTCTTTTGGTCTAGGATGGCCTGAAATAATTTGAGTCGTGGTCGACCGCAAAAGAAAAAAAAATGGCCTGTTTTCGGTCGATTTTTTTTTTACAACTCACAGCGGCCCACTTGATCAAATGACTGCCAATGATAACTTTCAAGCTCTTCAGAAAAATTGTAATTTTTTGGAAGTCCAATTAAAAATTACTATTCTGATAATCTGGGCTCATGTACTCTCTATCAATTTACCACCCTACTTCACTTTGAATAGATTCCATGTTCTGCTGGGGCTGATAGTGCAGACATATTTTGGTGTATTGAAAACAAATTGTTTGCCACCCCTCTTATTCTATCCCCATAAACACAAAGTTTGAAGCCTCATCTCCCCCATCCCTCCTATATTCCGAAAGTTTTATCTTGGTCCCTCCAAACCCTTCTGGGGCTTTGCAACTATGATATTTTGGCAACCTTGGTACATATTCTGTCTTCCAATTTAGCTTTGCTCCTTCCATCTAAGTCAAAATTGGAATTCTGCTTGGCCCCCCAAAACCCCCAAAGTTTCAACTCAATCTCCCAGGCCGTTCCTAATGTGTTACTGATACTGCTACTCCTGCTAATAGAACCTCACTGCAGAACCAAGCCATCTGAGGCCAACACGCTGCACAAGGTCCTTTTCCACCCCTATCAATTCAAAGCTTCACTCTTTACCATCCTTTAAATCCTTCGTTGCGACCTCATCCCGTCCCAGTTGGGTACAGCTTCCTTTTTAGGGGGATCCGATGGATGGCCAAATAGAATAATATTTGTTAATCTTCCATCCTTATAATCCGTAAAACGTGTCCTAGTCTCAACGTTTATTTCATTATATCCATAGAAAATAAGATAGAACCATATTTTGCGTACCACCAGTGGGTCGCGAGCCATTATTGAGTGGGCGCGGGCGCGATTCACCCCTGTATAAGACATGAATGAAAAACTAGGAAGTAATTTGATTTTTCATTTAGTTATTTATAGTTCCTTAATATTTAAATATACTTAAGCTGCGGAAAATATTGTTATAAAATAATATAATAATAAAACGAAGAAAAATTAACACAAAACTTAATAATATCATTTGCAGGTGGAACGGCGAACGAAACACATGTAGTAAGCCCAAAATGCCCCGAGCGAGTCGGATCTCTTTTTTTTGCGAAGTTCAGTTTGTATTGGGTTGTGTTGGACTTGGACCGCATACGTTATTGTAATATATACAAAAATAATTATTAACACATTGAAACGGTTAGCAAAAACACCGTCACCGCGGTTAGCAAAAACGCGTTATATAGAAACAAAACATCCCTTACTGTAATAACAAGCCAGTAGACTTTTTTCAACGTAAATTGTTGAATATGACATAACCACAAAATATTATTTCCCGTTTTGTTAATATTAATGGCAAAGCTGTATATGCCTCGTATTTGTTTAGCTGAAGGATCGCCGGATCAAGAAAGCCTCATAAAATTGGTGAAGATTTAGTATCACCATCGATTAAAGATGCTGTCGCAGCAATATTTGTAGAAAAAGAAATTGAGGAAATCGAGTGCATACCACTATCCAATTGTACTCATGCACGAAGAATTGACGGAATGGCTGAATGGGCGGAAGATGAATTCATCGGGAGAGTAGTTGGTAGTAAATATTATACTCTACAACTAGATGAGTCTACTGACGTGCAAGCCCTATCTAAGCTGCTTATTTTTGTGCGTTATATATGGCAGAACGACGTGCGTGAAGATATCTTGTTCTGCAAGCCAATAAGTCGTGGAACTGCTGAGATAATTTTCAATACAATTGATTCACATATAAAAGCAAAAGCCTTACAGTGGGAGAACTGTGTCGGTGTATGCACTGACAGTGCGCGGGCTATGCGTAGGAAAAATAGCAGTGTGGTTACGAGAGTTCGTGTACAAAGTTCGTGTGCTCTGTGGACATACTGTAGCCTTCTCATAGAGAAAGTCTGGTCTCCAAAGCATTGCCCGATGATTTCAAGACTGTACTAGATGCATCAGTGAAAATTGTAAATTATACTAAAATAAAACCCTTACCTTATTTTGCAGTTCACAATAAAATTCGAGCGTTTATGAAAAAGCTTATGTTGTGGAAAAGTTGCATTGATAATGGCAAGTATGATTGTTTTGAAACACTTGAAAATTTTACTATTGAAAACCAAGTGAAGCCTATGATGAACGTACTGTTTGAAATCTCCAGTCATTTATCACTGTTAAAAAGTAATTTTGACGACTATCTTGTGGAAGAGATGAAAAATTGAATCGTGAGTTGAATTTGTGACCTATATCAAGACGACTTATCAACTAGTATGTGAACAAAAGCAAGTGAAGAACCCATTGATGTAACAGAAAATACGTGACTAAAAACCGTTTTAATCGTAAACAGCTATTAAAATTCTGGCTCTTAGTTGCTGATAATTTACCCAACAGCCTGTTTTATAAGGTTTCGAAACTCCTCTTCTTTACTAATTCATATCTATTTGAGACCGGATTTTCAGCTATGGTTTACATTAAAACTAAGTACAGAAATAAATTGGATAAATCAAACTCACTGTGATAAAAGTAACTAATATTGAAGTTAATGCTGAAACTGCTTTGACTTGACTTAAAGTTCTTGCTTGGCAGCGTCACCAGCGTAGAGGGAACCAGAGGTCAGTGCCGTTAGTCGTCTCTAGTGTGACCTGTTTTTGGCTAGGGTAGGAGCTTTGCTGGGGTCAATGCCCCATGCTGTAAGTCGATCGCGGATGATATCCGCCCTTCTCATAACGTGGTCTACCTCTGGGGCGTTTCCAGCCGTTTTTAGTTGGATCTACTTCGAATTTACGTGGGACAGGTGTTTCAGGGGGTAGGCGAAGCAAACGACCGTACCAACGCTTTCTTGGACCATGAATAAAACACCATTGGTCTTAGTTACTCTACTTTTTACACCTTCAATGGAACCACCTTCTTTACGAATAATGTTACCCGGGTAAGTGAAGCTATCCACTTGATCAACCTTCTTTTTACCCAACGTCACCTCTTCATCTTCATTTAAACCTAGTCTAAGCGACTTAGTCTTCAAAACATGAATTTTCAAAGATATTCTTGCACACTTAACTTTAAAAACCTCAAAATATTAATTCATTATACTAAAAGTTTTATGAAGGACACTCAAATCATCTGCATAGTCTAAGTTTAGGAGAGTTTGAACTTCCCATTGGATTCCATACTCACACATAGCTTTTGTCGTGTTGCTTGGAAAAGAGTTCATTGAAATATTCAATATAAATGGGGATAGGACATAACCCTGTTTAACTTCGATTTATATCGCTACTTTATTTTAAATAGATTCTAGTCTCAGAGGGGTATATAGTGCCAAGACTTTTGAACGGATTGAATGAAAAAAATATTACCTCCCCCAAATCAAAATTCAAGGTTCACTTGGCATCCCTAAAACTCCTTAAAAGTTTTATCTTAATCCCTCAAGTTGTTCCTGGGGTATTGCATGTGAGACATTTCGGTACTGTTCTATTAGCTGTAAAACATGCGAGACATCCAATCTAGAAAAGCAAAGATCTGACGCTTTCTGATGCTGTATAAACAAGTATTCCTATCTGACGCTGTATAAACAAGGGGTTTCTCATACCGGGAACTAGATTTAAACTTTAGTTTTTTGGAGTTTAGGGGGGGGAGGTACCTAGGCTAGGTTAGGTTACGTATTTAATATATGCTATGCTTTACCCGCACCCCCCTAATGCGCAAATATATAGCCGAAATTTGTTTCTAAACTATTATTTTTTCTCCTATTTTGTTTTATTTCATCATCATTAACCAAACTTCATTTCTCACGTGTTTTGCAGCTAGTAGAACAGTACCGATATTTCTATATTCGCTATTTTGAAAACCTGGCAGCACAGAGTTTTTTATTTATCTTGCAACTTGCCCGTGAATAGGTTCAAGGTCTCATAGGAGATTACGGTGGAAAAACGTTAGGTTGATCGGAGACAAAAGAGTTTTTATCCCCTCCCCTTATTGTCCGTCGGTATTTGAGGTTTTCTAGGCCCTCCGTACTCTTCGAGAAAGATCCAACTTGAGCCCCAAAATGATCCTGTGATATTGCAGGTACGATATTTTTGGAATTTGGGTACATATTATGTTTTATGACTTACCTTGCTAATTAACCGTGAATATATTCTAAGCCGATAGTGCAATAACGTTTATATGGATCGAAAGCACAGCGTTTCTAATCCCCCTCCCAGCGCAAAATTTGAACCCCCCTCCCTATCCACTCACCACAATACCTGAAAGTTCAGCTCCATCTCCTAAGACGTTTTTGAGATATTACAGATATACCTGTTTGATAGCCTGGATACACGTAGTGTTCTTTAATTTATCTTCGTTTCCTTCTTTTCAAGTAAAAATTTGAGATTCACTCCCCCCCCCCCTGCCTCCAACAGTTCCTCCAGAAATTATTCCGTATATGAAGGGGGCTGTCCCCTCCTCAACGCCTCGCTCTTTACGCTAAAGTTTTTTTATTGTTTAAAAAAATAGAGTTGTGAGAAAGTCAAACTTTAGCGTAAGGAGCGAGGCGTTGAGGAGGGGACAGCCCCCTTCATATACGGAATAATTTCTGTTCGTTTTAAGTTTTAACGTCGTTCCTTACTTTCAGTTAAAAAAACTTGTTTTTTTTATTTAATTTTTGAACGTTTTTGAATTAATGCAGGTTTTGATTTTGGCTCACCGTACATGAATAATTAAAACAAAATTTGCATATTATATTTGGTTGAATGGCTTTCTCGAAACTTGTTTAATTTTATTTACGAACGTTATTATTAGTAATAAATATACGTAACTTAGAATTAACTTACGTAACGAACTTCTATATTCATAAATTTTTAACACGTATACCCCCCTAGTCAATACCCTGCTCTTTAAACTATAGTTCGAATTTTTTTCCAGTTCTTTAAAAATGACCTCTTAATCACAATCAGTTGATCAGTTGAAAAACTTGTTTTTTTTTATTTAATTCCTGATCTTTTTCTTTAATAATGCTGGGAAATCCGGCGCCCCCTTCATAGCAATGTCCCTTCCCCCATGAAAACTTCCTTCATGGAAAGATCCTTCCATATCGCGCCCGACCCTCTCCGTCCCCCACCTACCCGAAAAAATCGCCTCTGAAAAAGTCTGTATACTTCCCAATAACCAATACTATATGTTAACATTCAGTAAAGTTCATAACTTTCAGCCCTCCCCCTGGGGACTTTGGGGGATCAAGTCATTCTAAAAGACATTTTTATCATATTTTCGACCATGTTGAACAAAACGGCTATCTCAAAATTTTGATTGGGTGACTTTGGGAAAAAAATGAGCGTGGGAGAGGGCCTAGTTGCCCTCCATTTTTATTGGTCACTTAAAAAGGGCACTAGAACTTTCAATTTCCGTTCCAATGAGCCCTCTGACGATATTCAAGGACCACTGGGTTGATACGATCACCCCTGGGAAAAAAAACAAAAAAAAAAACAACAAAAAAACAAACAAATAAACACGCATCCGTGATCTTTCTTATGGCAAAAAATGAAAAATTCCAAATTTTTGTAGATAGGAGCTTGAAACCTCTACAATAGGGTTCTCTGATATGCTGAATATGGTGGTGTGACTTTCATTAAGGTTCTATGACTTTTAGGGGGTATTTCCCCCTTATTTCGAAAATCAACAGTAGAGGGGGAGGTGCTACTCCCATGTGGCACCCCTGCTGCCACCTATAACTTTTTTGCACCCCAAATAAGGGCATAGCCTCCCTAGGGAGAACACGTGGTTAATCGGGTCAATGACCTCTTTTTCCAAGGTCAATTTATTTGATGTTTCTATGTGTAATAACTCCGGGGCGAAGGTTGCACATGCGCATTGAATTCTAACGGGAACAATGTTATTGATCTAGGACTCGAAGGGAAAGTGGATTTCCGAGAAATTGATTGCGTAATCGAAGGGGAAGTGAATTTCCGAGAACTTGATTGCGTAATCGAAGGGGAAGTGAATTTCCGAGAACTTGATTGCGTAATCGAAGGGGAAGTATTACTCAATCAATTTCTCGGAAATCCATGTTCCCTCGATTACGCAATCAATTTCTCGGAAATTCACTTCCCCTTCGATTACGCAATCAATTTCTCGGACATTCACTTTCCCTTCGATTACGCACTCAATTACTCGGACTTTCCCTTCCCCCTCGAGTCCTAGATCAATAACATTGTTCCCGTTAGAATTCAATGCGCATGTGCAACCTTCGCCCCGGAGCTATTACACATAGAAACATCAAATAAATTGACCTTGGAAAAAGAGGTCATTGACCCCATTAACCACGTGTTCTCCCTAGGGAGGCTATGCCCATATTTTGGGTGCAAAAAAGTTAGAGGTGGCAGCAGGGGTGCCACATGGGAGTAACACCCCCCCCTCTACTATCAGCCAAATTTTCTCAGGCACGTAACTTTTGATGGGTATAATTAAACTTAATGAAACTTATATATTTGAAATCAGAATTAAAATCTGATTCTTTTGATGTATCTATTGGTATAAAAATCCCGTTTTTTAGAGTTTCGGTTACCATTGAGCCGGGTCGCTCCTTACTTACAGTTCGTTACCACGAACTGTTTGATACTGCCCTATAGAAAGCTAAACGTTATTGTAGAATGTAAAATTAACGAAGACACAGTATTACATAGTTACGTACCAAGAAGTCAGGCTATCAGGGGGAAGATCAACTACCAATTTTTGCGGGAGGGGGGGGGGGCCTAAACGCTCAAAAGATGATTTAACTCCTACATTTTAAAATTAACATGTCAGTACAATATGAGTGCTGAGGGGACTCACTGCTCTTTCCTGATTACAGAGATGGTAGTTTTTGTGAGAAAACTTCGTTTAAAAGTCCTTGAATTTAGAGCTAAAAAGTGTGAATTTGACGGTGGTCACAATCTTCGTGTTATTTAAGAAAATTGTATTTTAGTTTGAAAAGTAAATATACCTAAATGAGCCCATTTTCTGAAAGCATCGTTACACAACAGCTGATCTTTAGTGTAAATAGCGGGGGTTGAGGGGATAACCCTGACTATGATAATGAAAAAGAACAAAAATAAAGTAGAAAAAAAACAACAAATTTTTCAAATGAAAGTAAATATGACGTTAAAATAAAACGAACACACATTATCCAATAGACGTGGTGGCTGGCAATTTTCATTTGAAATGTTTTAAAAGGCAATCAGTAAATAAATCAGTCACAGTTGCCCACCGCCTATATATTTGCCACTCTAAAATGCAGCTCGCTTTTACTTTAACTTCTCAATATTGAGTCACTCTTTCCTTACTTTTCAGTAAACTCACTTCCCTTGACATTGTTAGTAGAGGAGTCATTGTGCTTGAGACATTATATCTAAATCGTAAGATCATTATAGAAAAAAAATACAAAGTTATATTTATAGGTTGAAATAAATCTATAAATAAAAACTAGGAAAAATACACACAAGGACGTACGTTCTTGATTAATTCTAAACTGCTCGTTTAAACAGCCTCTGGACTTCAAAAGAGTTCTGCAATGGTGACTTTTTTTCTTGAGTATGCGATGGGCGTTTGTTTTCAAGGCTATTGCAGTAAAAGTGTGACCTAAGCAACAATACAATAGAATAAGCAAACTTTCTTGTAAACTACAAAAGTTAATATTCTATTATTACTAATATTACAATTTAAGACCTTATCATATGTACTATTACGATCTGATATATAAGCACTAGGAACGCTTGTTCGCATGGGTATCAAAGGGGGGGGCATGGGCAATATTGGCCCTCAGGGTTTTGGAAAATACGTCTATTTGGTATATACATTCAAAGAAAAGAATGAACCTCCTAGATTTTCAAAAATACATTCCCTCTTTGCACATTTGGGAATTGGTGCCCCTGCTGGAGTGTGAGTTAAATGTATGTTCACATTACGGAATGTATCTCTGAGTTTGAAGTTGCTTCTTATTTACACCTTCCTTATTCTATGTGATGCTGTTGAAGAGTTTGAGGAAGAAATATTTCATTATGGCTGTATAAGTAGCGGTAACCTATTAAAGAGCGAAACAAGGCTCATATTAACTGAAAGTTATACGTTATTTCAACGCTAGGTGCTTTTAAGTTGCGAAGGGCTTCGTGGCCTAGCATATTTTTTCGTTTTTTTTTTTTTTTTTTTTTTTTTTTTTTTTTTTTTTAGGTGACTTGGAACATCAGAAATCACCATAGCTGCTTGACAGTCAGTATGATCGCCAGGGAAAGTCAGAAGTAAGATTGGAGGGAAAAGGACATCATAATTCATAAAACGTCAACTCCGACGTGGTCACATTAACTGAACGCTAAACCGTCTTAGGCATAGTAATGAATCGGGAAGAGATCTCAGCAGATATGAAAGTCGCTCCAGTAGAAGATTTAATAGCAGAGAGAATGAGATCTCTGTCCTCACTAATGTTTGTGGGATCTGTAGCCTTTCATTCAAGTGCTTATGAAATGCTTCTGATTAGTGTGCTTTCTGGATCAGGCTGAAACTCATATACACGGTCAAAATCAAACCACAATTCAGGTGATAAAATGTAATATTAAAACCGTAATTAACAAAAAAAGCTATTATGACAATTTCATAGTATGATTTTATACCCTAATAATTCGCTCAACAAGTTACAATTCAAGTAAATACATACATATAGTGTTTAGTACACGATGATCCATAATGAACCACTAAAGACCCTATAAAATATGTTCCAGTGGTAATTTCTAAAGTATAATTGGAAGAATTTATCGCTATATGCGGAAAACAATTTTAATTGTAACTTGTAATTTAGCTTGTAGTTAACCATCGTATAGAGACCCCAAATACCTTCAATGAACCTTTTGTGGTCGCAGCCGTAGCTTTAACTAAGTAAAGGATAAAACTTGGCCAATGGTAACCCAAAATTAATTATTTTCAACCAAATCGGATCGAAATAAAAGTGCACAATTGGAATCGCCGTGACAGAAAACCGTATATATGAAACTTACAGTCCCCTGGCTTGAAGAACTAGAAAAATCCTTTTTTTTGCATGGGAAGCACTGGGCACTGGAACATCATAGAGAGCTCATTTTGAAGGAAATTGCTACATCTATTGGCTTTTGTAATGAACAAAACAAAATAAATCATATAAAAGCATTTTTTTTTTACAATGAACTACATCTTCGTACACATGATGAAGGATGACACCATTGTCGTAGGTTAAAACCATAAATGATAATAAAAGTAAAAACCACGATATGACGTTAGTTATGATGACGCCATTACTGTCTGTACATAGTGACGTCATTTCCGTAGTAAAGAACGAACTCTAGCCCATAGTAACCGAAATATTAAAATAAAATGTAATTTTTAAGTAAACTGAATCATCATATGTATGATGATGCAGTACACTTATCTTTTGACAAGATAACATAGCACGAGTATCTTTTGAAAAGTTGCTTCTTTGGGGTATGGTGAGGTATTTGACTTGGTTGCTTGATCCCCGGTGGTTCGTTATTTAATATTCCAACAAAAAAAAAGCCAAATGCTTTTTCCTGTGTATAATATAAGCAATCTTAGCTTTAGTTTTTAGGCATGGAATGATGATCCTCTTATAGAGTTATACATAGTTCTCATTCGAGACAATGTACTTAATCGAATTCGAGTGTATCATAAACAAGAAACCTGGACTTGATTTGATTAAATTATGCGTAGAGTTAATCTAAAACTTAAATTTAGGAATAGTTACTATCTTTTGGAAAATTATGACGTTGGTAGACTTCAAATAAGAATTTGAGGAAAATCGTCCTGACACAGTTGAATATTAAGCTTCATCGTCTCAAAGTTCAGAATGTAAAAGATGAGCTTAATATTTTTTTTCTAGAAAAATAGGCTTAGAAATCGCACATAGTCTTTTAGGAAATAACTTTAGAGACACAGCTAGGAGCATTAGCAAGAATCCTTTAAGTTTAGTACAGAAGGGGGGGGGGATTGTGCAAGAATTATTTCCATGATAATTCTATGAAAAAAAAAGGAATAATGTTAGGTTTGGTTAGCAAATTAAATAAAAAAACGAGTTTTTTATTTAAAGTAAGGAGCAACATTAAATCTCGAAACCAACAGATGTGATTTTGCAAATGAAGGGTTTTCCTTCTTCCTCAATACCTTGCTTTTTACGTTAAATCTTTTAGCACTTTTAAAAAATCATCCTATTCTAATTAAACGGCCCTTGTGTTTCAGGAGCCGTTCTTAAAAAAATGGGACAAACAGTCTATTGAGGATGGGCCTCATATATAAGCATATAATCTGCCACTGGCAATCATTTTTCCTAATGCAACCCCAATACCTGCAACTTGCATTTTTAGATTTTCGAGCCCAATTTTCAACATTTATGATGGTTTGAACACTGCGGGAAAATTCATAGAGGAAGCAAGGATTTCGTTCTATTCTCTGCATAAAGATGTGGGGGGCAAAAAAGGCATTTTTTTGAAAATTTCAAGGGTAATTTTCGCTTGAAAAAACAAAAAATAAAACTAAAGGTCTTTTTAGGGGGAGGGGGGGGGGTAATTTTACCCTCTTCCTATAGGTGCGTCTTTTTAGAACATGATAAAAAAACAAAACAAGGATTAATTACATTGACAAAGAGTATTATAATTCTAGTGATTTCTAGTCAATAATCAAGCGATTTATGTGCTGATTTAGTGATTTTTTCAATAATCTAATGATTTTTTTCTCCAGGTGGCAACCCTACCTATAGAAAATTATAGTTACCAAGTCTGCTGATCCAAAGCGACAAACCTTGCATCTTCAACTTGGTTCCAAGGGATGCAAAGGCTTAAAACTTGTCTCACACAGGTTGGGTGTTTCAGGTAGCAAAGAAAGGCTTTTGGCGTGTTCAGGGAGAAAAGCGATACGATACTACGCTAATTCAAGCCGGGTTATATATGGCCGACTTGCATGAGTTGTTCGGAGCGGCACACCTACGGTCTATCCTGACGTTCCAGCTGGATAAATTAATCTGTAGATAAAACGCTCCACGCGATGTTCAGTATTTTTCAAACTAGCAACATTCTTCTTGCGTCTTTTCACGATACTCAAATTTGATGAAAAACTATGGTCAGCATTAAGAGTAAGAACAATGCATACTTTATTATATGCGGGACGGGCGAACCGTCCACCCTATCTGGCGTAGTAAAAATGAGCTGGACATTGCAAGGTTGTTGTCCTTGTAAAGCAGCACGTTGATTTACATTATCCAAACAACAAAATGACTCACCTGTTAGCGTCTATATGGTTCCAATCGAATGTACCAAATCTTTTGTCTACATCATGATACTCTGATGTTGTGTTTAGGCTTGTCTGACAGAAATTATGCATTCTATTGTTAATGCTTCGAAGTGTATTTACATTTTGGATTATTCTAGGCGTTATTCTATCTTCAAGAAGCCTGAATAACAAAATAAATAAGATTGAAATCTAGGTTTTATAATCGACTGCCGGGGGCTTGTTATTCCAAGCAACGAAAACCAGGCTACTTGTACAAAAGCTGTTGATCGACGTTAACAATAAAAAAAAACTATTAGGGGAGTGGGGATTCTATAGATAATCTTTGCATTTGCTGAATGACATTGCTGGTTTTATGCATCTTTCCTTGCTACAGGATATAACATTTATCAACCTGTTTCAATGAGGGCCACCATTTGTAAGTGGAATTGGGCGTGGCTTACTCACGGCTTGATGAATTCATGAAATATGTGTCAAAAAAGTAAGTTTTCGAAACAATAATGTAATCGTACAAATTTATATCCGTCTTAGCCCAAATATACTATAAAAATGATACCCCCACCCGTCTCCAAAAAGTATTTGAAACGCTGTAATCTATTTAAAAAAAAATTATACCATATCGTATTATCATTATTAAGTAATTGTTCAACTCCGATACTGACACAGTGAAAATATAACTGTAATCACTTTGTATCACAGGTGCTTGCATTGCTCCATCTTCTTTAATGATAGTCGACATAAAGCATATGAGAGATACTGCATTGTCTTCGAAGCTGTGTCTCCAAAGCTGCGACGAATAATAAGGGGGAAGATACTTCCCAATGCCTCGCTCTCTTCGCTACAATGACTGTTGTTTCTCGTTGCTTCACAATTGAATCCTCTCACTTAGGGGTAATATAATAAAAGTTTTGAAATAAAGTGTGTCTTAGCCCGTTAGCTTATCTTAGCTATAACATGGGCCATTGGATTGAATGCTATTGACCTTTGAAGTCTGGTGAAGATTTTTACATATATTTATTTGACCAAAAGAAGACATATATAAAGAAGGTATACGAAGAATCTCAGAGGTAGTCGAAACTCATTTTAATTAGAAATTACTTTATTGTAGTGAAGATGATAGAAGTAATTGAAACACAATCTAAAGTCAGTGGTAAACGAATAAGTTCAAAAACATTTTGAGGGGAATCCAAAATTTTTGCATTTGCCATTGAATAGTGGATTTTGCCTTATATTTTTCTCTCACTAATCTCAGAAAATAGTTTGAAGTTAGAAATTTTTGGCGGCGCGCCGAAGCCTTTGCGGTGGCATACCGCCGGTTTTGGCGCGGTTGCGGAGACTAAAGCATAGACATTCTCATCTGAGGTGATGGGTATTCCCAACTTTGCATCATTTTACAGTCTTCGTAGCCTTCTAAAAAATATTTAGATTATTGTTCGTTAGCTCAACTATTTTTAGATTTAGATTATTTTTCCTTTTCACAAGCTTCTTGGCTATTTTAATGTACATTTAAGAGATGATTGATGGATTTCAAATCCCTCCTTTAAACTAAAGTGCCCATCTATTGGGTCACCAATCGTCGTATTTTTTCAAGAGCAAGGTTCATCGTTTCTACATTTTCAAAACGGCTGGGCTTGATTTGAAAAAAGAAAGTGACAAACATTACGGGACATTGTCGTCTCTGACTGCTAGGCTATGAAGACTTGGCTAGGTCAAAGGGGTCTATCTAGGAGTGTTATTTGTAAATATAGTAATTTTGGTTAGCATCTTTCGAACTTCAATATAACTTTGATTTTAAAGATAGGCTATGAGTATTGTTTACGTAGACATAACTAAAAATAGCCAACATTACTAAATCATACCAATGCAATCATACCAATCATAACTCATACCAATCATTACCAATCATTACCAATCATACCAATCATTACCAATCATTACCATACCAATCATTACCAATCATACCTAAATTGTAAACATAAATAGTAAATAACTAAATAGTAAATATAATTAATCAGCTCACTAAAAAAAAGAAATGTTTGTCTCTAGTGAAGTTCGTAAATCATGGTTGTAGCGGCAGCTGCAACCTAGTAAACAGCGAACAACAGCCCATGGTAACCAAAAGTTAAAAAACGTGCTTTGAAAAAAACTGCCTAGTGAAAAAAAGATGCATCTGACACTGACTCAGGAATGGTAAGTATTATTTTGGTTCGTGTTAAAAGTAAAGGTTTATTGCGAAAAGAAATTTATGGTGATCTGAAACCTGTTGAAAATGACGTCAGATCAAAATGAAAAGTGTAACATTGCAATCAGCAGTGTCGAAGACCTTGTTCAGGGAAATTACAGTACCCCTCCTTGAACAACAAGGAAAATCACTTTTGCATTGGTAGCACTGATCTGTTTCCCATTTTTTCTTCTTTTTTTTCCAGCAGGCCTAGCGGGTCACCAGAACATTATAGAGAGATGCTTAATGACTCATTCAAAAACTGTTTCTTATATCTACGTGCTTTTTATAAATTTCGGCATCTGTAAGTGCCATATGACACTAAAATGGCAAATTTTGTGCCATTTCTCAAGGGGTGGCGCTAACAGGTTACCAGAATTAGTAGACAGATTTTTTATAGCTCATATAAAAGATAAGACTCATATCTATGCTATTCCTATAAATTTTACCATCTGCAAGTTCCGAATGGCACTAAAAACGACACTTTTGATGCCAAGTCTCAAGTGAAAAAGCTGGTACTAATGGGCAAGCAGAACTTTTAAGAGTTATGTTTAATGATTCATTCGAAAGCTCTTGCTCATTTTTGCGGGTTTTTTATTAATTCTACCCTTCGTAAGAGCGATATAGCATTGAAAATAACACTTTTCGTGCCACTTCTTAAGTGGAAAGGCTCTGAAGTACAAAACAAATACTGTTGGAATAGTTGGGTTTCAGAACCCTTAACTGTAGATTTACAAGAACCCCTCCTGTCCACTCCCCCTCCCAGCCCCCTTAGTAAGTTTCATAAATCGTCTGCTCACAAGTAAGCTACTGCAACATTAGCAGGATACCACACCATAGTAGATACAAGTTTAATGGCTCAATTAAAAGTTACTGCTTATATTTACTTGGTTTTATAAATTCTACCATCTATTAGATTTTACGGATGTCAATGTTAAATAGTTTCTTGTTAGAACTTGAAATGAACTCTTTGCCATGGTTGATAAATTAGCTGCAGCCTAGTAAACAGCGAACCACAGACCATTGTAACTAAAAGTTACAAAACGTTAAAACGGTCTTTTTTTTCTTCTTTTTTTCCAAGCCTAGCGGGTTACTAGAACATCATAGAGAGATACTTAAGAACTCATTCAAAAGCTGTTTCTCATATGTACGTGGTTTATATAAATTCCGCCATCTGCAAGTGCCATATAGCACGAAAAAGGCACTTTTTATGCCATTTCTCATGGGGTGGGGCTAGCAGGCTACCAGAACATCGTAGATAGATTTTTGATAGCTCATATAAAAAAAATGTTGCTCACATCTACGTTCTTACTATAAATTCCACCATCCGCAAGTTAAAAATGACACTTTTGGTGCCATGTCTAAAGTGGAAAAGCTGGGGCTAGTGGGCTACCAGAACTTTTTAGAGTCATGTTTAATAGCTCATTTGAAAACTTTTACACACATCTACGTACTTTTTATCAATTATATTATTTAAAAGTGAGATAGAGCACTGGAAAAAACACTTTTGGTGCCACTTCTAAGTTGAAAATCATGGAAGTATAAAACGGCATCATTGTAATAATTATGGTCCAGAACCCTAAACTGGACGTTTGCATGAACACCTCCCACATGTTTCTCCTCCTGGCCCCCTTAACAAGCTACGCAATTAAGGTCTTAAAAACACCAATAAATTAAATTATATTATTAGAGGGGTGGTTATGTCAAGACAGCGCTGGACTTCAAATTGGATTGTCATGAGTTCAACTCCGGCTTGGATTTTTTTTTCAATCATGGTTTGTCCCTTTTCATGATTACTTTTCAGATAGTCCACAATTTTTGCATATGTGATGCACTCATTTTTTAAACCATATCCCGGGAAGGCTCATTTTAAACCCATTACTCATATCTACGTGCTTTTTTTTCAATTTTAACCCATAAGTGCCATATAACACTAAAATTGACACTTTTGGTGCCAGTTTGGAAGAATAAAACGGTACCATTGCAAAAAATTATGGTCCAAAGTCCTTAACTGGA
Organism: Artemia sp. Qi Xiang Cuo; assembly: GCF_049724085.1. Classification (NCBI taxonomy): domain Eukaryota; kingdom Metazoa; phylum Arthropoda; class Branchiopoda; order Anostraca; family Artemiidae; genus Artemia; species Artemia sp. Qi Xiang Cuo. Next base: position 42,525,914 of record NC_142800.1, on the reverse strand, counting down.
AGTTTATAAGAACCACTCATCATTACTTCTCCTCCAAGCCCTTTTAGTAGGTTTTATATGTTGCCTACTCATCTTAAAAATAAAAGATTATTGTGAAACAAATCAACTAAAGAAACACTCATTTCAAATGAAAATCGATCAAATGTCCAATTTGAAGGACCAACATTTCTGTATTGAAGCTTCTAATTTTACTCTGCGATGAAGCTTTTGTTCTAGTACTAACGGCAGTAATTTAGGGGAAGGGACGTCCTTTCTGCAGTATTTTCTAGAGGTACCTTATCTCCCCTAGATCGGTGATGATAAAAAATTATACTAAAAAATATGTTTTCAACTGAAACTAAGGAGTGACATTAAAATTAAAACGAACAGAAATTATTCCGTATAAATAAAAAAAGATCATGGCGGCGTTATTTCTACATCAAGTTTTAATCAAAAACGAGCAAAGATGAATTTTTAAAAAACAAAGTTTTCTGAGGGAAGTAACGAGCGAAGTTCATAATAAAAATGAACGAAAATTATTACTTCACAGCCTATCTAACATATATGAATAAACTAGTACAAATAAACCAATTAACTATGTTTCCCTATGTTTCTAGGATTATAGAAAACTAGCGCTTTACTGAAAACGGAAAATAATATAGGAGTTTTGTTACAGTAAAAGCAAACCAATTAAGGACACTTTTTACAGAATAAAAACAAAATATTTTAGGATTGTTGCTTTATTTTTATTTTCTTTTAATTTGGTATCACTTCTGCACAATGGCTGAGTCCAATGACTGGCTCTCGTTATTGTTCTGAGAAGGACATGTCATGATTAGTTTGTAGACAAGTTCGAAGTAAAATCATCTTGATAGTATTAGGACTATAGACTAGCTTTAGAATTTCTATCATAGCTTGAAGTTCACTATTGTATAGAGAAAAATAACCGGATTTCCAGAATTCATGTTATGTCTTATTTGATTGTTACTTCAAGTAGTATTTAAGAATATTTCTTACAATTTAAGATTGTATATCCCTCACTATTGGTATTATAGCTCGCGAGACCAAAATGCTACCTGATAAATCAATCCAATATTTCTGTATACTGAAAGTTATTGATCTCACAACTGGTTTAAGACTATAAAAAACTTTAAAGATTAATTTATTGTTTTCAGGATAATACTCACTTTTGACTCCCAAATCAATATTCCTGTTTTTTATACTTGAATTTTGTGTTTTCAGTAAAGTGCTAGTTTTCTATAGGGAAACATAGGAAACATAATTAGTTGGTTTATTTGTACTAGTTATAGTGATATATATTAGATAGGCTGTGAAGTAATAATTTTTGTCCGTTATAATTTTCAAAGTCGGTCTTTACTTCCCTCGGAAAACTTTGTTTGTCTAAAATGAATCTTCCACAATGAAGCAAATCGGTTGTGGTAATGAATGTTAAGTAAAGAGAGTCCTTTGCTAATAGAAACCGAAACTTTAGAAAACAGAATTTTGATAGTACATACATTAAACGATTCAGCCTTTGATTCTAATTTTAAGCATGCAAAATCTATTAACTTTAAAGTTGCTATTCAACGTAGTAACACAACCTATCTGCGTAATTACAGGAAAAAAAAGCATAACATATATTAAATACGTAAACTAAATCTAACCTAAGTACCTTTTTTTGCCCCTTCAACCCCAAAAACCTGAAGTCTAAATATTTGTCACAGATTGAATAACAGCTCACTATGTAGCGGAAACCTGTTTTTCAAATGGTATCTTTGAAGTTTTCTATATGGTTCTACGCGCGCTTACCAGATTCTTAATCAGTACCAATATTTTTTGTCATCTTCCAGTTCCAAAGGTTATGCTGCCGCACAGTAGCCACACTCAATCATAAGCATATACGTAGTCCATCGAAAACAAATGGTCATTATAGTATTTTCTCGCAGCAATACAGCAATCTTTGATTAAATTTTACTAGTCATACAATACTACAAACTTGCATCCAACTATGGGATTGTAAGGTTAGTGCGTCTTTTTAATCCTTAACAATGCCTAAAACATCAGACAGTGAATTTTTAGATTTTTAACTTTTTAATTTGCAGTGAGGATTTATCCCGTAACCTACTATCATTTAGAGAAGCATATTCGGAATAACCTTGCAATGTAAATGCTGAAGGGGGTATAGTTCTCCTCTAATTGTAGCATAGTTTGAATGAGAAAAACGGATCTTATTTATAGGCTTACCTGCACAGAGGTAGAAGTGGGTAGTGCATCCCCTTCGATTAACCATTGTGCACAAATGATATTAGTATATATAACTTTACCTTTTGAATTTTTTGTAGAGCAATGTATCAGCTTGGTTCCAGTTTCCAAGTATTTCTTCCTGTTTTTTAGATAAGTAATATTTCTTTTTTTCATCTCTAAGATTTATTGGTATGTAATTGAAGTACGAAATTGGAAATCCTGTCATATCTTTTAGTATCATTAGTGATTCGTCAAAGCTTTCTGAAATCAGCACTAAGTCAAACATTTTTTCTGTCCTCTGAATAAAGTTGTTAATGGCTGTTATGTTGTCAAAATCTGACTCTTCAAGTCCAAGAAACCAAGAAAGAGGGTTTCTTCCAAAAAGTTTCACAAACCTGGAATTTTTTGTAATTTCGTTTCTTTCTAGCTTGTCAATAAAATCCTCTATTGATGTTACATTATAAAACCCTCGAAGGTCAAAAAAGTTGAACATAGATTCAAACTGAATAGGGGGCCTTCTAAGCATTGCAATGCGTAATGCATCGTTTTCTAACATATGCTCCATTTCTGTTATGTTCCAGTGGTTATCCTCTATTATCAAGTTGAAATCTTTTATTTCACCCCAAGTAACATCCTTCAACCTTCCCATCGCTATAGATTCCGAAGCCAAATCTGTGTACCAGTTGTTGAAATAAGCAATCCTAAAAATTTGAAATTACTTAGGAAGAATCTCTTCTTATGAAACAGATTATTGTAACAAACTGCAATTAAGGAGGGACTCGGGTAAATAGTAACTGAAATCCCAAAAGATGAATTTTATAACAGTTAATGCATCCGAAAAATTACTTTTTATGCTAATTCAAAAACTTAATCTTACCCATCAAAGGCTACGAGGCTGAGAAAATTGTCTGATTTTGGAAAAAGGGAAGAAACACCATGAAAAAGGCAAGTGATCCTAACAAAAATTACACCGTCGTTTTCAGTATATCAGAGAACCTAATAATAGAGGTTCCAAGCTACTATAAACAAAAACGCGGAATTTCGTATTTTTCATACGCAGCACAATAGCGCTGCCTGACCAAAGAGCGATGAGGGCACAAAGTATTATTATTTTTTTCACCAAGGCACGTCACATAAAAGGAGTTGTTGCATACATCTCGAAAGTAGCTCATTCGATTGGAAATTGAAAGTTCTAGTGCCATTTTTAAGAGACAAAAGTGATTGGAGGGCAGCCAGACCCCCCCCCCCCACAAACCCATCATATACCTAAATAAATCCAATCAAAATTTTGAGATAGGCGTTTTGTTCAAAATTGGTGAAAGGTACATAAATTATGTCTTTTGGGATATCAATTCCCCCAGATCCCCCAGGGCAAGGGCTACAAGCTATGCTAGTTGCTCATTGTTAACAAAAAAAGGTTTTTATGGAAGGAGTTGTCGCATAAACTTAGGAGATGGCTCAGTTGATGGGAAAAGTTCTAGTGCCCTTTTTGAAATTCAAAAGTGATCAGGGACAACAAACCTCCTCCCCACGCCCTTTTTCCCTCTAATAGATCCAATCGAAATTTTGAGACACCCTATTTGTTCAAAATAGTCAAAAGATTACAACAATACCTACAGAGTTGACACAAATCCCCAGAGCCTGGGTCAAGGGTTAAAAGTTCTGCCCAAGCGCCATATGAGGTTTTTATTGAAATAGAAAGGTCTAGTACCCTTTCTAAGAGTAAAAATTGACTGGAGGGCACCCCCCCCCCGTGGCCAATAATTTTCCAAAACACATCCATTAAAATTTGAGACATCAATTTTGTCAGTATCTTTAAAAAAATCCAGTAATTATGTCTTTGGGAATGTCAACTCCCCAACAGCCCTCAGGGCAAGGGCTGTAAGACAGGCAGTTCGTCCATTGTTTACGTATGGTATATGTTATAGACAAAAGTGGGTATGTTTGACCTTCACTTTCCAAAAAGACGAAGGGCATTCAGGGGAGCCTTTCAGAGAATGTTTGGGGGGGGGATTGTTAAACTAAATCAATACACGTTATTTGCATACGGGTTGTCAAAAGAGCACAACTCAGGAATGACTGGGTATATTAACTTGGAACTTCGAGGAAATTATAAGGGAGTTAACTAATTGGCTAAAAAGGCAACATTTGCACGCTTCTACTGCTACTGCTACAACCACTGTTAATACTACTACTACTACTATTACTACTGGTACTACTGCCACTGCTACTACTACCACTAAAACTACTACTTCTGTAGCGAGCACTACAAAAGCCGAGGACATTGAAATGGACCTATAAGGAAATATTCAGGGATAAGTCAAACTAAATCAAAACATACTATGTGCATACAGATTGTCAAAAACGTGTATCAGCAATATTTTCGGAACGGCTTACGGTATCAAGATGGAACTTCCGGAGCATCATGAGGGAGAGGTTCAACATACCAAAAAACAACATGTACATGTTACTACTGCTATTAATACTGCCACTACTACTGTTAGTACTGCTACTAATTCAATACTACTGCTGCTGCTACTTCTCAAACTACTGCCACTACACTATGATACTGGTACAATTAAGGCTAAGCGCATGAAATGACAATATCAATAAAAAAAAACTTTTAAAAACCTTTTTTTGCAAAATAGGTTTCTCATAGAAAACTAAAGAGCTTATTAAACCAAAAATATGCATAAATGCAGTCAAGTAATCTTCTAAGCATAAAACTACCACATATCACCACCAATTGATAAATGAAACCCAAAACGAACAGAAATTACAATTAATAATGTAGTCAAACTCAAAACGAGCAGAATTAACATGAGTGAGGCTGACACTCCCCATGCCTTTTGAAGACCAGAACATAACTTACACTTCACTGAAAAGAAACAAAAAACAAATGAATATCAATTGACAGTTCAATACATATATACAGATATTTATTCCTTAAGGTCTCAATAATTTTGATTTATGAAATTTAAAAAAGTGAAAACATTTAAAAACGTATGTAAATTGCAAGTTATGTTCTGGTCTTCAGAAAGCAGGGGTGGAGGGTCTGCCCTACGGATGTTAATATCTGCTCGTTTTGAGTTTGACTCGGTTATTTATTGTGTTTTTTGTTCGTTTTGGGTTTCATTTACTTATTGATGGCGATTTGTGGTAGTTTTATACTTGGCCGATTATTTTTTGGTTTAATGGAGTTCTTTGCTTTTCTTTGAAAAATTTATTTTTGTGAAACATTTTTTTAAATTAATCCCCAGAAGAAAGATCACAGATGCGAGTTTATTTGCCTGTTTGTCGTTTAGAAGACCAGGAGAGGGATAATTTAAACAAAAATAAAAATTTCAATTGTGATTTTTCAGGGACCGAAAAGATTATGCTACGGGAAAGAACCGTTTTCTGCCATTTTGTGGCCCCAAACTACAATTTTGCCCAAAAGTGGACCAAGATACTATCAACTGAAAATCCTGAGATAGTCAATCGACGTAAAAGTATCAAAAATCAATATTTCGTGCTTCCCAGTTGCAAAGGAGGTAATACCACAAGGTGGCGAATTTGTTCCAGAAAAGTCACGTAAACCATACAAGATAAATGGTCAATATTGACATTTATCTTAATGCTTGATTTAACTAAGTTGATTAGTTAATTCAAGCTGGGGGCATATTTCAATGCCCAAACAGTCCAAGTCTCAGAAGCCTTCATTTAAATTCAGAAAGAGGGGTACTGGTTAAGAAAGCGGTAAGCACGCGATAACTGAAGTTTCGTTAATACTAATAAGGAAAAACAAAATAGGATGAAAATATGATAGCTTATGAACAAATTTCGGCTATATATTTGCACATTATGGGTGGATGGGGGTAAAGCATAGCATATATTAAATATGGAACCTAACCCAACCTAGGTACCTTTTATTCCAAACCTAGGTACTTTTTATCCCAAAGAAATGAAGTTTAAATATACTACAGACACCTCTGTTCAATCACTATACATTGGAGACTACCCGGTTATTATCCTATCTGATCTTCAACACAATTGTCGCGCGCTTACCGCTTTCATAACCAGTACCGAAAGGGGTTTAGAGTGCGTGATAAGAACTAGTCTTTCGTATCCTTTCATTTAAACTGAGCCTGAATATGGGTGCTGCAACTGCTGCAGGGTGATACCTTCCTTTTTTGCAGAAAAATGTTTCTGATGTTTATATTAAAGTTTGATATCACATGAAATTGATATATAATCCCTCTTGGTTCTCGGGAATATTTTCCGTCTACACCTTTATAATTGGCACTGAGAGGAGGGGAAGGTAATAGTGCCCTTCCCATTGCCAAAATCATTTCTATGCAGCATAAAATATTACATTCCTATGCCTAGCCACACAGAGTTGAAAATGCAAGACGGGTATCAAACAGTTCGTGGTAACGAACTGTAAGTAAGGAGCTACCCGGCTCAATGGTAACCGAAACTCTAGAAAACGGTATTTTGATACAAATAGATACATCAAAAGAATCATATTTTAATGCTGATTTCAAATATATAAGTTTCATCAAGTTTGACTCTGTCTCACAACTTTATTGTTTAAAACAATAAAAAACTTTAGCGTAAAGAGCGAGGCGTTGAGGAGAGGACAGTCCCTTTCATATACGGAATAATTTCTGTTCGTTTTAAGTTTTAATGTCGCTCCTTACTTTCAGTTTAAAAAACTTGTTTTTTTTATTTAATCATGTTAAAAAGAAAAGACGGGCCTTGCAAGGAACTTATTTGCGCAAGGGGGTGTTGACAGCACTACCAAGAGTTTTATTTTCAGTAATTGTAAATGGTCAAAGCCGGGGAAGGATCATTGAAATGGAAATTAAAATTTATATTGCCATTTTTCTGTGAACAAAAAGATATCCTACGGGATAGTGGCGTTTTCTGCCATTTTGTGGTACCAATCTACGATTTTGTCCAAAAGTGGACCAAGCTGCTATTGACTGAAAATTCTGAGGTAGACAATTGATTTAAAAGCATCAGATATATATATATATATATATATATATATATATATATATATATATATATATATATATATATATATATATATATATATATATATATATATATATATATATATATATATATATATATATATATATATATATATATATATATATATATATATATATATATATATATATATATATATATAATATATATAATATATATATATATATATATATATATATATATATATATATATTATATATATTATATATATATATATATATTTTATATATATATATATGATATATTGTAGTGTATATATAGTATATATTTATATATATGATATATATATATATATATATATATATATATATATATATATATATAGTATATATATATATATATATATATATATATATATATATATATATATATATATATATATATATATATATATATATATATATATATATATCGTGGTTTCTAGTTGCAGAGGAAGTAATGCCGCATGGTGGCACATTCGTTGCGGAAAAGTCACGTAGTCAATACAAAATAAATAGTTAATATTGACATTTATCTTAATGCTTGATCTAACTAAATTGATTCAATTGACTTTATATGAAATTATATTTAGAAATGTATAATTACGCATCAGCTATTATGAAGGAGGATTGATGGGTCATTGTGTAGGCTAGGGGGAGAGGGGAGGGGTGTATTTCACTGACCATTTAGTCCAAGTCCACTGAAGCCTTCAGATAAATATTGAAATGGGTTAAAGGGGGAGGCAAGCGCCGTATCCAGGGGGGGGGGGTTACCCGGTTTGAACCCCCCCCCCCCCGAAATTTTTTGACCGACTCGAAAATAAGTCGAGAATTAGTAAAACCTAGGTAAAAATCAGTAAAATTAGTCGAAAACTGAGTCAAAAATTAGTAAAATCCCCCCCAAGAAAGTCAAAAATTAGTAAAACCCCCCCTGAACAAAAATCCTGGATACGGCCCTGGGGGGAGGGGTAAGAATTTATCCCTCATCTCTCTTCATTTAGGCTAAGCCTGAATAAGAGTGCTGCAGGGTGGTAACCGTTTTTCTTATTGTAGAAAAATGTTTGTGATATTCATTTTAAAGCTTGATATCAAATGAAATTGATATCTAATCCCTCTTGATTCTTGGGAGTATTTTTCTTCTACGCCTTTACAATTGGTGCTGAGGTTAGGGGGTAATAGTGCTCTTTTTATTGTCCGAATCTTTTTCTATGTAGCCTAAAATATTAAATTCGCATACCTACCAACACAGAGGTGGAAAGGGCGAAGCGGGGTATCATGAGTCTTGCAAGGCTCATGAGACACAAGCCTTGGCAAGTGCTACCAAGAGCTTTGTTTCCAGCGATTGTATATGGTAATATTTCCCTTTTCCTATTTGTGCATAATGTTTCAAGTGGTATAAATGTACTCAACATCCGGGAGCCATCCTGTAGAGGTCGCAATAGATTCAGCCATATTAGACATCAAAAGTCACACAGATTTCCATTCATATAAACAATAATACCCTCTCCGTCCACCCGAAATTCAACAAAGTTACTCTTCATCGAAAACTTTAACTAAATATCAAAATTTTTATCATAAATTATAATTCCAATCCAACACTTTAATTCTTAAGGAAAAAAAAAAAATCAATATTCACCGTAGGCTACCAATCAATTTACAATTATTGTAAATTATAATTTACAGTTTAATTGCAAAAACTCTGGTTTTATGAGTCTAGTGGGCTACATTATATCTTGGTAATGCCTGAAGGATTGCCTTGGTAATGCAATGAAGGATTAGCTTCGACAAATTCGAGATTATTTTCTACCCTTCCCTCTATTTAAACATGCTACTATATATTTATTTAAAGGCCTCCTGCCCCAGAAAGCAAACAAATGTTGATAATTCATATACAAAGAAAATATGAGATATTTCCATTTAAATTTTGGTAAAAACACAGCTCCTAGTAGAAATTGCCGCCCCCCTCTCCAGTGGGGATTTTGAAGGTGTTGGTTCACGTCTTTGCATTTTGGGCCGGTAAGTATATGAATGTAATCTTTTATGAATGAATGAATGAATGATTGGTGTTACACAGAAAGACATTTCTGTAATAATATGGGAGATATAAACCCCACAGCACAGATATTATAGACTTGATCCAAAATACTCCCCAGGAAAGAAGGAAGATCGGTGACAAAATTATCCCCCCCCCCTCTAATAGCCCCATAATTTAGCTGTTAAAAGCTAGCGTTGATAAGAACAAAATTCAGGCTTAAAATCTCAGTTGAGAGAGCTCCCTTTTCGTTATTTTATATAAGTCAAATATCATTAAACAGCTGTACGTCAGTCGTGTATCAAAAGAACAGATAACCAAGTAAAGTTTAACACTTGCCTGAGACAAGAGTATCTTTGTGTTGATTGCAAGTGTTTCTTCTAACACAATGTTTCTTTCTAATTATCTTTCTACGCCATTTGGCAACCAAACTATTTTAAGTTACGGTTCTACAGGCACTTCAAATACTTTTGGAGGAGGCCCTGAAGATAAAATTTAGCCGTGCTATACTTATATTTTTATCTTGTATATTTTAAAATATTCTTGCGATGACAAAAGTCAATCAGAATCGTGAAAATTGTATTTCGTTTGCAACTCGTTGATGGAAGTAAATATCATGAATAAAAACCCTTTCCTCTTTATCATATTAGGAAACGCAACCACGATAATGGACATTCGATAAGTTTAGTTGGTACTGGTGTATTATATGGGCCTTTTTAAAAAGTCAAGTTTAGTTAATGCCAATGAAATAAAATAAAATAGGATGAATATGTAGGCCTAATAGTTTATAGGCTAAACAAATTTGGGCTTTATATTTGCACATTAGGGGGGATGGGGGGTAAAACAAAGCATATATTAAATACGTAACCTAACCTAACCTAGGTACCTCCCCCCCCTAAACCCCTAAAACCACAGTTGAAATATCATAAACGCAATGTAAACCCCGCTTTGCATTGCATTACTCTATAGCGGTTTCTTGAATTAACCCGTCTGGTGGTTTTTTCGTGACTGGTTTTCTTTTAAAGGCCCATATAACGCACCAGTACCGTTTAGTTTTTCAGTAGCTTAACCTACATTATTGGAAGGATATAATGTTATATGATTCTTTACTAAAAAAAAAAATAAAAAAAACAAGTTTTTTAAACTGAAAGTAAGGAGCGACATTAAAACTTAAAACGAACAGAAATTATTCCGTATATGAAAGAGGCTGTCCCCTCCTCAACTCCTCACTCTTTACGCTAACGTTTTTTATTGTTTTAAAAAATAAAGTTGTGAGACAGAGTCAAACTTTAGCATTAAGAGCGAGGCGTTGAGGAGGGGACAGCCCCTTTCATATACGGAATAATTTCTGTTCGTTTTAAGTTTTAATGTCGCTCCTTACTTTCAGTTTAAAAAACTTATTTTTTTTATTTAATTTCTGATCGTTTTTTTAGGTAATGCAGCTTTTATTTTGGCTCGCCGGCATTGAATAAGTAAGCACAATTTGCATAAAATTTTACTTTTCTTTTGCTAAATGGCTGTCTCTAAATTTGGTTCTGACGTAATTTACAAATTAACTTACGTAACGAACTTCTATATTCGTTTATTTTTCTTCTGGAAAAAAAAATACAAAGTTGCAGATTTTTGCAGATATGAGCTTGAAACCTATGTTATAGGGTTTTCTGATACGCTGAATCTGACAGTGATTTTCATTAAAATTTTTTCACTTTTAGGGTATGTTTCCCCCCTCTTTAAAAAATCAGGTAAGTTTTCTCAGGCTCGTAGCCTTTGATGAGTAATACTAAACTTAACAAAATTTTTATATTTAGAATCGGCATTATAAGCCCATTCTTTTGATACATTTATTGACTTCAAAGTTCCGTTTTTAAAAGTTTCGCTTACTATTGAGCCGTATCGCTTGTTTTTTTTATTGTTTTTTTTTATTACGTATGTGTTATTACGTATATGATGGGGTTCTCCCCTTAGTCAATACCACGCTCTTTACGTTAAAAGTTAAAAAAAAATTAATTCACAAACCCTGAATCACAAAGGCCGTTTAATTAGAATAGATAGCTCTTTTGAAAGCACTAAAAAAAAACTGTAGCGTAAAGAGCGAGGTATTGACTTGGGGGAGAACCCCCTCATATACGTAGTAATTTCTGTTCATTTTAAGTTCTAATGTTGCTTCTTACTTTCAGTTGAAAAACTTGTTTTTTTTAATTTAATTTCTGATTGTTTTTTAAATAATGCTTGGAAATCCGGCGCCCCCTTCATAGAAATGTCCCTTACCCCAAAGAAACATCCTCCACGGAAAGATTCTCCCGAGTAACCCCCTCCTCCAGTCCCCTCCCCCTCCACCAAAAAAATTCTTTCTGAAAATGTCTATACTTCCCAATAACCAATACAATTTGCAAGCAATGGGCAAAGTTCATAACTTGCAGCCCTTCCCCTGGGAACTGTGAGGGATTAAGTAATCGTAAAAGACATATTTATTAGATTTTTGAAAATGCTAAACAAAATGGCTATCTCAAAATTTTAATTGGGTGACTTTGAGAAAAAAATGAGCGTGGGAGGGGGCCTAGTTGCCCTCCATTTTTTTGGATCACTTAAAAAGGGCACTAGAACTTTTAATTTCCGTTCCAATAAGCCCTCTTACGATATTCTAGGACCACTGGGTCAATACGATTACCCCTGGGAAAAACAAAACAAAAAAAAAACAAATGAACACGCACCCGTGATCTTTCTTCTGGCAAAAAATGCAAAATTCCACATTTTTGTAGATAAGAGCTTGAAACCTCTACAGTAGGGTTCTCTGATACGCGGAATATAATGGTGTGCTTTTCATTAAGGTTCTTTAATTTTTAGGGGATCTTTTGCTCTTTTTTCAAAAATCAGCCAAATTTTCTCAGGCGCACAACTTTTGATGGGTAAAATTAAACTTGATGAAACTGATATATTTGAAACCAAAATTAAAATCTGATTCTTTTGATGTATCTATTGGTACCAAAATTCCGGTTTTTAGAGTTTCGGTTACCATTGAGCCGGGTCGCTCCTTACTTACAGTTCGTTACCACGAACTGTTTGATAATCTCTTTACAAGACAAACCTCTAAATCAACAAAAATAAACTACCTTAATAGGATATCTGCTACAGTAGTCCCAGACACTTTAAAACCCTTTGCAAAAGCTATTTGACGCATGGCAAAAAAGAATTGAAGAAAATAGTAAAAGAAAGAGTTGCATTAATATCTCCGTTATATTTCGGCATATTTTGGTATATACGCAGACCGGTTTATAGTTGTCGATTCATATAATTTTCTTTTAGTTAATTTAAAGTCACAGTGCAAGTAATTACCTTGGTCTCATTTTTTTTCCCAAGACTTTAGTGCAATAACCTTCATGTAGTGACGAAATTAATTCGATAAAGCAACAGAACTCAAATGCAATCTTAGAGCAATTACAACACGAATGCTGCTTTGAGCAAGGTTAAGGTGCCGATAGAGGCTGGAAGGGGATGCAACCCCCTCCCTTCTGAGGACGCATCGTTCTTATGTAAAACATGAATTTTGTGGAAAAAATGTCCTAAATTCATATTGCTCCCCCCCCTCCATTAGCTGGAAAAGTCTTTATGACTGCTTGTCATCAAGATCACAGACTCTACTGCACAAAACTACGCATAGCAAAAGGAGATCAATCATTACAAGTTTGGAGATATTGTTTGCTTCATTTTAAACTTTTGGTGAGAAGTTTCTGTTTGAGCATCCACATGTACATCCGCTTGTTTTTGTTTCTGAACCTCTTGAATGGTGGTGCTGTCTAGAATAGTGCCAATCCTTCGGGAAATTTTTTTCTTTGCGTATGAAACAGAACAAAACTATAGAAAATTGCACAAGTTTATTTTTTCATCTTACAAGAAAATTTGAATAGAATGCAGGATCCAAGTATATAAAACGATAATATAACAACCTGAATTAGAACAGAACATGTAAATCTGCTGCTCAAATATAATTGGCTTGCCGTAGAGACTTACGACTGTCTTGGCATTAGTCAAGTCGACACATTTCACAACATGGTCCATATTATTTTCTCTAAGTTGGGAAGTGGACAGTTTGTTACCACGAATTGACTGTTGAGGGGAACAAGTCGACGGTGGAGTAGGTAAAAGGGTAGAACTCAATCAAGAACACTATATGCATTCATTTTATCTTAATACCTCTGTCTACACTATCCTGGGAATGCAAATAGGCCATTGAAATGGGAAGTTCAAAGTTTCAGTACTCGTTCAGTCTCTGACTAGTTCACATCTTAAAACAAAAAGTACATTTCATGGATTACCTTATTACTTGTGGATAAACCTAGTCACGGAGCCAATTGATTTGCGTAAAAAGAAATTCATTAAGCTAAGATCTGATTACACAAGTGACTTGTATGTGATTACGGCTTAAGGATTATTTATGGATTGTTGCTTTGGATTAGTATTCAGCACTAATATCATCTGAATCATCCATTGAAATACTTGAACTTCTTGCAATTACTTGAAATTATTTGCAGATTACCGGATTAATTGGCCCACTAAAAGATAAGTAATTATTTATTTTCACTGTTACGCTCATGTCAAAATTCAAGCCTTTTGATATTGTTCTCGCTAGTTTCAAAAGTTACCCCCTTGGCCAGCAATTGTTTTGCAGTCAAAAAGTGGTGCGAAAGGACTATGGAAATATACAGTTTTTTGCTACGGCGATCATTCTGAGCATCAAGTGGCAGAGTCTAATTTGAAATTACTTTCGGATAACCCTAGTGCTCGCAAAAGAAAGGAAAAAGATGTTGGTAAAGCATTTACCGAATTATATTCGTTTCCAGACATTTATAAATCGTCATCAACTACTTATCTAGCATTAAGCCCAGCGAGTGTTATTGCAGAAGACTCACTGGCACCTAGCTAAATCCTGCAAAAAATAGCTTTTACCCAGGATGAATTAAATCGGACACAAGTGAATCTTACAGCTGAGATATCCCGTCAAGTTAAGGCTAAACTATCAGACCCTGATACAGCAAATCAAGCAATTGATATTATAGTAAAAAAATTCATGATGCTATTTCCATTGATTACAACCCAAAATTCCAAGAAATAGAAAAATCACTCAAAGGACTATTTGCAATGGTTAAAAGCTTGGAAAGTAGGATTTTGTCATTGGAATCGAAAGTGGAAGATTTTGAACAAGAAAAGATGTTGGATTGCTTAGTGATGAATGAAGTAAGGCAGAGGCCTGGATATGGTCTAAAGAACGAAGTATCGTTTATTATTAAAGACAACATGCTAGTCCCTGGTTTTGAAGTCAATAATATTGTAAACATTTTTTGCTTTAGTTCGAATTACTCTAACGACCAATCTAAAGTGTCTCCAGTGCTAATACGCTTCAAAAATGTGGAATTAGCTCGAGCTGTTTTCAAAGCAAAGACTAAACTAGCAAAGAGTGGACTATTTTTATCAGAATCGTTAACAAAAAAGCGTCGTGAAATTTTAAATATGGCAAGAGATTGCTTTGGTAAATTTAATGTATGGACTGACCGCGGGCAAATTTTGGCCAAACCATCTGGTCAATCAATGATACGAAAGATTCGATCATTCGCGGATTGTGCTTAGATGTGCTTAGATTCGCGGATTGTGTATATATAAATTTTTTTTTTTTTGTTTGCGGTTGTATGTTTTTTTGTTTGTTAGCTTGTTTTTGTGTTTTTTTTTGTTTTAGTGTGTGTGTGTGGTTGTGTGTTTGTGTGTGTGTGTGCGTCTGTGTATGTATGTGTATGTAAATTTTATGATTTAATTCCATATCAAAAATCTGTTGTCTTTTTTTTACTGGAAAATTAGAAACGCCCCCAGTTGTAGGACGACTTTTTGGGCTTGAAAATAACCCGTTAGATGTTTTAAGCATTATCAATAATTCTATCGGACATGTCAACAGTGATTTGACCACAGTGAACCACGCAGTAATAAGTAAATATGTTTCTAGTCTGAGGAAGGCTGTCAAGCGGGATGGATATTTTTCAGTGCTCCTGTTAAATATTCAGGGTCTTTTTTCTTAAATAGACTTTCTAAAACAGATTGTTTCTGATGGGCTACCTCACGTCGTTGGTTTATGCGAGACTTTTTTAGATTCTAAAAATTATATGCTTTTGAATCAGCAAGGTTATGAAATAGAATGACTGAATCGACAAAAGATGACCAAGGGTGGTCTTGCTTTGTATATTTCTAATAATCTCCAATATTCTCTTAAAATGGATTTATCCATAAATACCGAAGGTGTCTTTGAGTCACTTTTTGTAGATATTAAATGTAGAGGTAAGGACTTAATTGTTGATATTATTTATCGATCTCCTAGTGGCTCTATTCCACTGTTTCTACACACCCTTAATGATCTACTGGATACCATCCTAAAACAGTCGACTGAATTGATTATTATGGGAGATTTTAATATAAACTTGATGGATATAAAGTCTTCTGTATCTTTGGATTTTCTGTCGTCCATGCTTGCCGCAGGTACTTTACCTTCTGTATGTATCCCATCTCGCATAACAGAGAGTACGTTATCTCTAATAGACAATATTTTCTGTACGGCTACCTTGATCCAAAATTGTGTTTTAGTGAGCGACATTTCCGATCATTTCCCTGTTTACTCTAGATACTGTTTTGATAAACTGACTATTGAGAGGACTTGTGAGTCTGGTAAGAGGCCTTTTAGGTTTGGTGAAGTGGAATTGATGCTTCTTAGGTCAAGATTGGCAGTGGTTTTGAGACTGATTCTGATTTCCGTAATTTATTTGATACTGTTTATGCGTCTATTAAAGATGCTGTTGTTGATATTTGTTCTGTTTCTTCTTCTAATCGCAAGTGTAACAATACTTTTCCTCTAAATTCTTGGATGACCCCGGCTCTCCTTAGGAGTTGTAGTAGAAAAAATAATCTCTGGAGGGCCTTTTAGTCGGCTAGCCCTCCAATGAAAGCTATCTGCTTTCAGCGATTTAAAATTTATAGGAATATTTATAATTCTTTTGTCGAAAGGCCAAGTCCCAGTATTATTTTAATTGTTTTTCAGATTGTGGTAAAGATATACGAAAAACTTGGCAGGTTATAAATTCTGTGCTAAGGCCCTCTTTTTCATTCTCCATCAGCCCCTTATTTTTTGGATCTTGATGGCAAAATCATCGAGGGTGAACTGAATGTTCAAAATGCATTTACTTCATATTTTGCGAATATTGGTAGAAGGACAGCTTCGGCTGTTGGTTCTTCTCCGTCAGGATTCAACTTCAGGTCTCATCTTGGGCCACCTTGTATGAAGTCAATATTTTTGGAACCAGTGATGGAGAAAGAAATCGCTAAAATTGTCATGGGATTGAAAAACTGTTCGTCGTCTGGCCCTGATAATATTTCTACTAAAGTAATTAAGTTCATACTTCCTTCCATTATTTATCCCTTAACAAAACTTATTAACCTCTCCTTTCAGCATGGTATTTTCCCGAGTAGTCTCAAGCGTGCTCGAGTCATCATATTATATAAGGGGGAAACATGAAATGATCCAGCCAACTATCGGCCAATTTCTTAGTTGTCTGTATTTGGAAAAATATTTGAGAAGGCGATGCTTTCTCGTCTTAACCATTTTCTTACTTCTAAACATTTTTTTCACGATTTTCAATTTGGTTTTCGAGCGAATCGTTTAACTGACCATGCTTGGGTGGTTCCACTGAATTATCTTCACTCTGCTATGGACTCCCACTTGATTCCTAGTGCTTAGTTTTTGGATGTTCGTAAAGCCTTTGATTCTTTAACCCACAGTGTTCTTCTATTTAAACTTTCTCATTTTGGCGTAAGAGGTAGTGCGTTTTATTGGTTCAAGTCTTTCTTGTCTGGTAGAATAATTTCTGTTCATCCATTTTTTTGCTCACCATCAAGTGTTGACCAGGGGGTTCCTCAAGGGTCTATTTTAGGGTCGGTACTTTTTTAATTTGTATAAATGACCTAATTTTTGCAGTTAGAAATAAAAATCCTCTTTATTGCTGTCGTCTATGTCATCCAACAGTCTCCCTTACCCATAATTATAGTTTTCATACCTCGGATTCACTTGTTACTTTTGCCGATGATACCACCCTTATTACTTGTGGGAGAACAGAGGATGATGTTCGTACAAAGTTAGTGGACCTCTTTGAGAGAGTTTCAATTTGGTTTGATGCTAACTTTCTTGCCTTAAATGTTTCTAAAACTAGTTTTTTAGTTTTTTCTCGTATATCCCAGGCTTGCCCTCAATTATCCGAAATTCATATACCCAAAAGCTTTATTAGTAGACCAGAGGATAGCCATGTCCGTTTCCTAGGTATTCTCCTAGATGAAAATTTATCTTTCTATCACCATATTGATTTGATTAAAATTAAGGTATGCAGAAACCTCGGTATTCTAAGAAGACTAAAGTATATCTTTCCAGGACCAATTCTAAGAATCCTATTTCATAGTTTAATTCTTTCTTATTTTTCCTATTGTTCAGTCATATTGATGTCTAATTTCCCTTCTTTTCTCAAACCGCTTTCAAATATTTGTGATAAAGCTATAAATTTTATCCAGGAATTGAATCGTTCAGCAACTAAACTACTATTTGATGTTAAAAAACTTTATATTCTTTCCTGTGCGTCTTTTCCTTTTCTTCAGCTCCAAGGTGATATTCCTAGGTCCCTTAGGTTTACGTCTTCTTTTGTATCTGATCGGTCAAATTATCAACTCCGTAGTTATCTACGTATTATCAACTCTAAATATCCAAATTCCCCATACACCAACAATAAGATCCGATTTTAATCCTCTTGTTGCGTGTCATTTGACATGGAACACCCTTCCCGATTCGGCTCGAGAATGCCACTCGTTTGGCACCTTCAAAATAATAGTAAAAAAAATATTTTTTTTCATGTTATTAATTTTATTTACTTTTGCCTGCTGCCAATATTTTTTTTTTTTTTTTTTTTTTTTTTTAGATGTTGTGATTCACTGTAGTTTGATAAAGTTTATTTAGTAAACCGTCCTTGTTTTTATTTATTTATTTTTAATTTTTTTTTTAATTTATTTTTTTTTTTTGAAGCAAATGCTTCACATGTTAAAAGTTCAAATGCTTATGTTTATATGTTTAAATATTAATGTTATGTCTATATGTTTAAATGTTTAATGTTTATTTGATATTCTCATAATCCCCCTCCTACAGGCCATGGAGCCTTTGTGGGGATTTGTAGATTGTTATGTAATTATTTTACTGATATATGGAAATATACCTATCTATCTATCTATCTATCTATCTAGAAAGGAGGAAATATTGAGGAAGGGTAAGGGTAAAGGAGGGTCCTTACTCATGCCCTACGTGCGGAGAAAATGGTCAGAATCTGCTTCACTTCATGGCCCTTTGTCCCAAGTTACAGGATTTAAGGAATGAGTTATTTTTTGTCAATGTGGGGACAAGTGAGTGGTTGGTTTCAGTAATGGGATTAAAAAATTATGGGACAATAAGAATGATAGCAAAGTATATAAAATTGGGTATGTCACATAGAGATAGATTTTTGTAAAAGGGGTGGGGTGAGTGTGGAAAGTATTGTTGTATGGGTGTAAGTTGTTTTCTTGTTTGTTTTTTTTGTAGTCATGGCCCTTGATAGATGTAACATACATCTATCTATTTATGTTAGTTTAATGGTATCGTGTGCATTATTATGTTTTTGTAATGTTTTGTAATTTTGCGTCGTTATTGTTATGTAGGCTACCATACTTTGCTATGAGTGTTATAATCATGTGCTATTATTTTGTGTGATTTTCCTTTTTTTTGCCATGGCCCAAAGTGGCTTTTATTGCAATAAATATCTATCTATCTATCTATCTATCTAATGTTATTTATAAGATTTGAAAGCAACTGAAGGGAAACCAGTCTCTTTCCCAAGCCTTTTTTTCTACCAGTCCCCTACAGACCAAGAGATATCAGATACAAATTTTGAGATGCCAATTTGTTGAAAATACTCCTGAGGTTCAATAAATGTCCCCCGGAGCCCCTTTGACAAGAGTCTTAAAATGCATTATTAAAATAAAGAAGAAGGTACAAAATAATAACACATTAAGATAATAGGCAGCGATGTATTTTGTATTACCACGATGTGGGCACAATGTATTTTTTTTTTCTCAATACCCGGGCACTTCGTATCGAAGGAGTTGTCGGAGAAACTTCTAAAAAAGCTCATTAGATTGGAAACCGGAGTGGCTAGTGCCCTTTTTAATAGTCGAAAGTGATTGGAGGGCAACTAGCCCCCCCCCCGCCCATCCATACCCCAAAAACATCCCATAAAAACTGTGAGATAGACATTTTGTTCATCGTAGTTTATTTCCAGATAGAAAATATGTTTTTGTGAAGGAAACTCCACAACAACCCTCAGGGCAAGGATTTTAAGTTATGCCCTGGGGGCATATAAGGTTTTTACAGAAGGTATTGTCGTAGAAACTTCAAAAAAGGCTCATTCGATTGGAAATTCAAAAGGCTAGTGCCCTTTTTAATAGTCGAAAGTGAATGGAGGGCAACTAGACCCACCCACGCCCATCATTCCCCCAAACACATCCAATCAAAATTTTTAGATAGCCGGGCAAGGGTTGTAAGTTATGCCCTGGGGGCATGTAAGGTTCTTATAGAAGGCGCTGTCGTAGAAACTTCAAAACAGGCTTATTCTATTGGAAATTCGAAGGGCTAGTGCCCTTTTCAATAGTCGAAAGTGTTGGGAGGGCACCTAGCCCCCCCCACGCCCATCATTCCCCCAAATGCATTCAATAAAAGTTTTGGGATAGCCATTTTGTTCAGCGTAGTTGATTTCCCGATAGAAAATACATTTTTGAGGAGGAAACAACCCTCAGGGCAAGGGTTTTAAGTTATGCCCGGGGGACATATAAGGTTTTTATAAAAGGCGTTGTTGTAGAAACTTCAAAAGGTGCTCATTCGATTGGAAATTCAAAGGGCTAGTGCCCTTCTTAATAGTCGAAAGGGATTGGAGGGCAACTAGCCCCCCCCCCCGCCCATCATTTCCCAAAAAACATCCAATCGAAATTTTGAGATAGCTATTTTGTTCAGCGTAGTTGATTTCCAGATATATTATATGTTTTTGAGCAGGATACTCCCCCAGAACCATCAGGGCAAGGGTTTTAAGTTATGCCCATCCAATCAAAATTTTTAGATAGTCATTATATTCAACGTAGCTGAAAGTTTTGGAAATTAGGTCTTTCAGGATGACGACCCCTCCCCCCACAGCCGTCAGGGCAAGGGTTGTAACTTATGCCCTGGGGGCATATAAAGTTTTTATTGAAAGCGTTGTCGTAGAAACTTCAAAAGGGCTAATTCAATTGGAAATTGAAAGGGCTAGTGCCTTTTTTAATAGTTGAAAGTGATTGGATAGCGACTAACGCCCCTCTCGTGCCCACCATTTCCCCAAACACATCGAATTAAAATATTGAGATATCCTTTTTGTTCAACGTAGTTGAAAGTTCTGGAAATTTTGTCTTTTAGGATGATAACCCCCTCAGAGCCCTAAGTGCATTGGTTTTAAGTTATGCCCTGGGGCATATAAAGTTTTTATTTAAAACATTGTCGTAGAAACTTCAAAACTGCTCATTGAGTTGGAAATTGAAATGGTTCTTGCCCTTTTTAATAGTTTAAATTGAGTAAATTGTGACTACCGCACCTCTCACACCCATCATTTTCCAAAACAAAACCAATCAAAATTTTGAGATATCCATTTTGTTCAACGTAGTTGAACGTTCTGGATATTAGGTCTTTTAGGAAGATAACCCCTTCAGAGTCCTCAGTGCAAGGGTTGTAAGTTTTGCCCTGGGGGTATATAAGGTTTATATAGAAAGTTGTTGTATAAATCATAGGCAGCGCCATTGCGGTGCCTAAGTAAAGAAGGGGACACTCGAGAGCAAGACAAGAAACGGGGACTAAGTAAAGAGGAGGACACTCCCCCACAACCCCCAAGTCAAGGGTTTTAAGTTATGCCCTGAGGGCATATAAGAATGATGTTGGCACATGGTATTATTTATTGATTTTTTCCTTTAGAGCAGGGCACTTCGTGTTGAAAAAGTTGTTGTAGAGACTTCGAAAAGCGCTCATTCAATTGGAAATTGGAGTGATTGGATTCGAAAGTGGTTGGAAGGTGACTAACACCCCTTCCACGCCCACCATTTCCCGAAACAAATCCAATCAAAATTTTAAGGTAGCCATTTTGTTCAGCGTAGTTGATTTCCAGATAGAAATTATGTTTTGAGGACAGTCCCCCACAGCCTTCAGGGCAAGGGTTGTAGGTTATGCCCTGGGGGCATATAAGGTTCTTTATAGATGGCGCTGTCCTAGAAACTTCAAAAAAGGCTCATTTGATAGGAAATTCAAAGGTCTAGTACCCTGTTTAATAATTAAAAGTGATTAGAGGGCAACTAACCCGTCTCTCACGCCCACCTTTTCCCGAAACACATCTAATCAAAACTTTGAGATAGCCATTTTATTCAACGTAGTTTTAAGTTCTGGAAATTAGGTCTTTGAGGATGACAATCCCCCCCCCACAACCCTCAGGGCAATGGTTGTAATATATGCCCTGGGGCGTATAAAGTTTTTATTGAAAGCGTAGAAACTTCAAAAGGGCTCATTCAATTGGAGATTGAAAGGGGTAGTGCCTTTTTTAATAGTTGAAAGTGATTGGAGCGTGACTAACGCCCCTTTCACGCCCACCATTTACCCAAACACATCCAATAAAGATTTTGAGATAGTCATTTTGTTCCACGCGGTTCAAAGTTCCCCCCACAGTCTTCAGGGCAAGGGTTATAATTTATTCTCTTGGGGCATATAAGGTTCTTATTGAAATCTTTGTCATAGAAACTTGAAAAAAGGCTCATTCGATTTGAAATTCAAAGGGCTAGTACCCTTTTTAATGGACGAAAGTGATTAGTGATATTTTGTTGTTGTTGGTGTTTAGACCAGGGCACTTTGTATTGAATGAGTTGTCGTGGGAACTTCGAAAAGGGCTCGTTCGTTTGAGAATAGAAAGGGATGGTGCCCTTTTTAATAGTCCAAAGTGATTGGAGGGCAACTAATCCCCCTTCTACTCCCACCCCCCTACACCCATCCTCCTATTGGCCCATTATTTTTAAAAACTAAATGTTGCCTTAATATTAAATTAAAATGCTATGTGTTAATCCTAATTCCCAATAAGGCATCTCAGTAGTATCCCAGGAAGGACTGAGGGTATTATCTTCAAACTTTTGGGGCAACTGCTCTTAATATTTAGCCAAATCAAAATATCGTAAGTGTATCCAAGCTATCAAAGAAAGTAAACAGAATTTTTTGCGAATGGTATCAAGTTTTCCATTTCAGGTCAACTAGAGGAGGTATGAAACTAAATTAAACAGTACTATTTGTGTCCAGATTTTTAAAAGGGTGTGTGTTGTTAAAAATTGCTGAAAACTTTTCTCCAGCATACAAATAGCAGGCCAAACTATAAAGTCTTAAAAAACGAGAAGATTTAAAGAATTAATTTCTTTCTCCCTGAAAAGCCTATGTCAATATAAAACGAACAGAAATTAATTAAAACAACTTTTCCCATAAAATAAGTTTTAAAAAAAAGTAAAGAACTCCATTAAACAAAAAATGATCAAAAATAAAATCAAATAATCTACCAAGCGCGAAACTACCCCAAGTCAACATCGATAAATAAATGAAACCCAAAACAAACAAAAATCACAATAAATAACTAAGTCAAACTCGAAACAAGCAGAAATTAACATAAGTTGGGTGCAAAACCCCTATGCCTTCCCAAGACCAGAACAAAATTTGCACTTCACTGAAAAAATACAAATGAATGTGCATCGTCAGTTTAATATGCATATACTGATATTTAGTAATCAAAATGTTAATATTATTTGATTTATTAAAGTTATAAAAGTAAAAACAATTATATTTTTTCCAGTAAAGTGCTAATTTTGTTGGGTTGGGACATGAATGTCGGTATACGGGTATAGCCAAGTGGAAATTATACCGGGACAAGAAACCTTATCAAACCTGGGTATGGCAGCTCTTTGAGAATTCTTTTCATCAAAGAGTACCACTACCAGCAACTGGGAACCACATGCCAAAATAACCTACCTTACTTTAGACCTTAGCTGCTCCTGGGCCTCCAGAGGCAGCTAGGGCATCAACGAAAAGTCTTCAGTAATCTCGGAGATGTGCTGCAGCTATTACGTCTTCCCATTCGGGCTGTAGGGACGTATGCACATTTGACAAGTCTCTTCTGGGTGAACGTCTCTGGGTGTTTCTAGGACGGCCTCGTCTTCTTGATCATTCTGGTTACCTGAAGAAGATGGAGTTGGGCAAGCGATTTCTGTCCATCCTGATGACATGCCTAAGATAACGCCACCTACGTTGACGGATAACGTCTATTATTAGAAGTGGCTGGACCTGTTGCTTGATGATGTCATTTCTTATCCTCTGGGTCCAGTTTATATTTAGGGTTCTTCTGAGGCAGGCGTTTTCAAATGATTGTATTTTTTTCTTTTGTTGCTGATTGAGGTGCCAGGTCTCAGATCCGTAAGACAGTACTGAAAGAATATTGCTTTGAAAGAGTCGTATCTTTAACCTCAAGAAGTATTTTTGAGATTTCCAAACTCGTTTGAGATGGTTAAACGCCCTGCGTGCTTGTCCCAACCTAAGTTGGACTTCTCTTGCGCTTAAGCCAGTGTTTTCGACTGTACTGCCGAGATATCTGAACTCAGTCACCTGATCTATCTGGTCAACTCCACACTTAATATCAAGAGGAGATCCACTGGTAGCCATGCTTTTTATTTTATTTGTGTTGGTTTTTATTCCAAATTGTTCTGCTGCATCTTTAACACTATTTATAAAAGTCTGCACTCTTAGTTTGCAAGTTTCGAGAAGGCTTATGTCGTCAACAAAATCGAGATCTCCAAGTCTGTTCGGCTCACCAATATCAATCCCATATCCCTCGCAATTACTTAAGATGTAGTCAACAACAAGTATCAACAGTAGGGGGGAGAGGACACATCCCTGCTTTACTCTTGTCGCTATTTTAAAATATCTGGCATACCCTCGTCCATTTTGTACACAGTATTTTGTATCTTTGCAGAAAGCGATGATAAGTTTAATGATTTTTTCCGGTGTGCCGTAGTGTGAGAGTATTTTCCAGTGTTGTTCTATCTACTGAGTCATAAGCTTTCTCAAAATCAATGAACACAAGGTACAATTTCTTTCTCACCTCATTTGTTTCTTCCAGAAGCATTTTGAGGACAAATATAAGGTCAGTGCAGGAGCGATGTGGACAGAAGCCGTGCTGCTGCTTGCGTAAGTGTCTGTCAAGATGTGGTTTTATTCTGTTGAGGATTTTGAGAACGAACAACTTTCCTGGGATTGAAAGGAGGCAGATACCAAGCCAGTTTTCACCCTTTGCGGCATCTCCTTTTTTGAAAAGTTTTACCGGGGTGCTTCTAGTCCAATCTTTAGGCACCTTTTCCAACTCCCAAATTGTCTTGAAGAATTTGATCCACAAGGTCATGCAAGGAATGACAGTCGTTTTAAGTATTTCTGCTGAGATTCTGTATTTGCCTGGGGGTCGTCCATTTTTCAATTGTTTTGCCGCCGTAGAAATCTCTGTGGTATCCGGAGGGTCTATGTTGATTGGAAGGCATAGAGTAGCAGTATATCAGGGATGGTTGGTGGTTCTAGAGGGGGAGGACAGTTTAGAAGCGTATGAAAATGGTCTGCCCAGACTTTGCTGACATTTTCTGGATCTGCTGTGAGACGTCAATTCGGGTCTAGTACAGGACCTTCCACAATCTAAAGCTGAAATACCCTTGCTGAAATCTAAATACTTTTCCCCATCCTAGGCCAAGGATAAATAACACCGAACCCTTCTAGAGCATAAACAGAATTACAATGAATTGCCTTAAGTTGTGATAAAAACGAACTCTCGTAATAGAGTGACTTGGCCTGAACTAAACTAACATTTACCCATACATAAGCTACTCCCTCCGAGAATGGAACTTAAATAATAAATAACTTAAATTCAAAGAAATGATGATTGGAGGAAGGCATAAAAGAAATTCAAATATTTAAGTCATGGAGCCTCTGCAGAAAGGGTGAGTCATACCTTTTCAAGCAACCAGGGAGAATTTAGGATTACTTAACCAAGTCAAATAAAGAGGTGACTCAGTTTTGTAATTAACTATCACGAAGACATACGAAAAAAAGTGAATTAATGTAAGAGAATAGGAAATTCGGGAAAAGTATTTAAATAAACACAAAACAACAGTAAAAGTTTCAGAATTTCAAACTTTATGAACATTCTCTTCTTATCATTCTCATATCTGTTAATTCTGGCATCTGGCATCTGGCACAGGCGTTAACCTGCTGAAGACCAGCCAATCGCCTAGAATGGTTCCAGTGTTTGCTTCATTCGATTAATAGGGATATATGACCATGACTAAAAGACTTGGGTTTGAATAGGTATATCTGTGAAATAAGCAGTCAACTATCTTGCTAATATCCAGTAAAGAGACGGTTAGGCCCAGATTGACGTCTGAGGGGGATGCATATACTAAACAACAGACCAATTAAAAGACAGAAAATTAATGGTTATAAGTAATATAAGACCCTTGTAGTACAATTAAAGGACGAATATCCTCGTCCTCTTGAATTTGCGTTTGACAGTAACGAAGAATGGGGCTTTAGTGCAAGAGATGGCACGAGGCGTCAGGAGAGATTGCTCTTACTGGCCTCTTGGCCTCCATTGGTGGAAACAGCTCCACATCTAAATCAAACAAAACTTTCACTGTCAGTAGTTATACAGTATATGAAAGAGGATGGCAGCCCTATGCCACTCATTCTCAGGGTTTCCCAAGGCCATTTAAGACTCTTATAGTATGTATTAATCAAGATCAAAGATTTTCAGAAAATTTCAAAGCTCTACTGCGAAAATTTACATCGTAATTATTCTGTGTAACAAAAAAAAATCGATATATTCATCTGAAGAGTACTTATGTTATAACGAAATTCACAGTGTTGATGTTGAAAGAGTGGGTTGACTTCAGCACATGCAAGCTCAAGTCGTGTTTTGACTTTAGATTTTTTTTTTAAACTCGCTCTTGAGGTGGTTTAACACTACCCAAAAAATTAATCTTAATAACTCTCCCTCAATTGCAGGGGGAATTTTTGTTTATTTAGTTATAATGTAAAAATGGGACTTACGATTTTGGAAATCCATGGACGAGGAACCAAGAAAGAATATACAGATTTTCAATATTCCATCATCGCTAATAGTTATCAAGTTGTAAGTTTCAGGAGATGACGGAATGGAAATATTGAACCAAATCTCTACATTAATTTGAGCTCTGATTTTCAAAGGAAAGTGAAGAGAAATTTGTAACCTTCAACTTGCATCAATAAAGTCTTTTAGAAGCTAGCCCTTGAGGCGAATCTTCTTTTTATCATTCTGAATTTTTACATTTCCCCTCCGAAATTGACACCCCGCCCCTCTCCCGAAAAAAATGATGTTTTAAATTATAGTTTTACCTTTGAAATTATATTATTTTTATATAAAACTACAATTTGTATAGCATTTTTTTAAACCTCAAAATTAACTGTCCATGTTTCAATATTGAAACAATTTTTTCTTCTTCTTAAAAAAGGAAATTAGCAGACTAATACAATTTTAAATAATCTTTACTTTCTAAAATATTTACTTGACATGGTCAGCCCATTTTTAGATGATCTTTTGTTATTTCAGATAATTTAACGGTCATTTTTCAATACTAGAGATGATTTATATGCCATATTGGAATGAATTAGGCACAATCATAAGATATATTTTGCTTTCATATTTAATTTAGTATAATGTATTACGGTAATTACTTGGCGAAAAAAAACTGTCTTCCTACTTTAGTAACTGAAATAAATGAGCACTTGAACAAGGTCTAGACCCTACTCATCCATCCAGTTCCCCAGGACAAAACAGTATATCCAATCCGACAATCCAAAAATCAAGTCCACAAATAAAGCAAAATCAGCATCAATAAGTATACGTCAATGTTCCGAAACCAAGCTATAGCACCTTAAATCTACAAAAACATTATATTCCTAAGGTGATCACCATATATAGGGGCTCATCAGATGAAAACTCATTGCCTAAATTGGTTTCGGTGCTTAAATTTCATTACCCAGGCAATATGAGCGGGCCATACCATAATCTGGCATACCCCAATTTAGTGACACCTATTGAATAAACATAAACAAATTTCACAAAATAAAAATAAAGCCACCCGAAACATTATTTCAAGCATCCTTAATCAGACTTCAAATAACACTGATAGCCAAACCTTCAGTCGATTTACATACAAATAAATAAATAGAACCAACCCTCACTCCAGAACAATTTCACTCTCAATCAATTTCTAAGAATTAAATTGCGAATATCACACCTTAATCTTTACCACATGTGTCGCAACCAACGCTAAACTACTGGGAAGATAAACCAGATTACTTCAACAAGTTACCGTAAAATATCACTCAAAATATTTTTATAACTTTTATTATACTTTTGTAAAAGCTGATTATACTTAAAACAAAGCTTTTCAAATTGCCAATGAAGTTAATTGGCGGAGAACCTGTTACGATTAGCTTCTTGCTAAGTAACATTCATCTATTTCTAAAATCGATGTAATTAGTTCAAATTCTTGCATATCTAAATAGTTGGGAAAAATACGATGAATATGTTATATTCGAATGAATATTACTTTTTGGAAATTGAAAATTGACTATTTCAAAATTAAAATCGTCTGTTTTATTATATATTTTAAAAATTATTGTATTACTAGGTGACACATTAATCTCTATATCTAGAAAATTGTCATATATGCCATTTCCATTACTAGATTCCAGCTTTAACTCTGGTGGATATATTTTACTTGAAATCTCTAAAAAATTTGGACAATTTATCACCAGAAGGTCATCTAAATATCTTTTATTATTTGAGAGCAGATACTTTATGTTACTTGAATTCTTTTTATCCATCATATAATCATATTCTAAATAATTTAAAAATAGATCCGCTATAACTGGACTGGCATTACCCCCCCATAGGAATTCCATTACTTTGATTATATAGACTATCATTAAATTTTATATAAGTATTAAATAGAACAAATTCTAGTAGATCAAAAATCATATCTAGGCTATAACATCTTGAACTAGTGGTACTGTTAAAGTAATTAGTCCATCTTGCCTTCTTATTATACGTATCAATTTTTATAAAAGCCAAATTAGACAAAAGAAAAGCTTTCTTAATAATCTTTTTTAAACTTATAAATACTAAATTAATTGGTAAATTTGTATATAATGTAGTGAAATCAAACGAGTCCACTCTTTTGGCTGAAACCCAAGCAAGAGAGTCTGTTACTTGCAGTGAATTATTAACGCTCCAGTATGGATAAAACTTAGCAAATGATTTAATTCCTGAGCAATACGCCTAAAATTTATTTTTTATTTCTCCTAAAATACATGAAAAGTCAGTCGCGGCAACTCTGGTAGGGCATCTTGCTGCACCCGTAATAAAGCATGGTTTCGGGGGATTTTTATGAAATTTTGCCGTCCAATATAAAAAAGGAAAAATTTTATCATTATCATTAACCTTAATATTAAATTTTTTTAAAAGTATATCCTCTATTCCAATCAATAGAGTATCATTAACATCTTGAACCTGTTTATATGTATTTGTTGTACTAAGTTCCTTTTTTAAAACATCACAATAAAGCTTCTGACAAATTATTGCAAAATTATTATTCGCTTTATCAATGGGTACAATTACAAAATCCCTCTTTATATTATCAATTGCTTGTTTTATCTTAGAATTATAAAAACTACATCATTATCATGCTTATTTGTCCTCTTATATATCTTATTTACCTGCCTGACTAGGGACTGAAATTTTGGATATGCTTGCATGATTTGGTGACAATAGCAAATTATTGGTATATATTTTTGCTGAAAAAGAGCTTTGTTGAAAACTGCTTGAGTCATCAGGATATTACGAAAGATTCAGTAATCAGGACTGGCGTCAAGTTCTATACTATTGAACTTGTTTGTGAAGCCCATGATGAGCTGAATAATATTGTGGATACATACAGCAAAAGTTTGTCGAAAGAAAGAAAGTCTCTACCCAGCAACATTGAGTTTAAAGTTAGGTTCTCTCTATGGAAAATTTCTACCCCCCCCCCTATCCTACAGGATGTTACAATATCCAGGGCAGTCCGTGTAAATGGGAGCACCAAAAACTGGAAACAGTGATTGATCAATGCAAAGCTGCTCTTCCCCAACCTTCCAAATGACCCCCACTACCAGCACCTGAAAAATTACTCAACCGGGTGTTCATTAGTAGTCAAGTCCCGGAAGAGACTAAGTCATGTGAAAATCAGAAACGGTTTGTCGAGGAGTTTATAACCCCTGAGCATACGAATATTCAACAAACTAAGTCTGTTAAAACGGACTTTTCTTCCCCAGCCCTAAGCGATTCGTTATCTTAGATGTCCGACATTAAAGCGTAATACCAGAAAGAAAAGTTCACGGCTGTTTCAGAATTCGTCCCCTAAGATACTACCCCAGAAAAGATAATAGCTGGCAACCCCTATGGGCATCCATAAGGGGGAAGGGGGCTGCCCACCCCCTCCCCCTTGGCTGAATGATGCTGCCTTAGTTTTATATTTTTGTTCTGAGATTTCTATTATATAGCATTAAAAGTGCCAATTAGACCAGGTCCCCCCCCCCCCCGGAATTCAGCTTATGGGTGCCCATGGTAACCCCCATATCACAGAAGCTAAAAGATATGGCTCTTCAAAGTCAATTCGACTTGTATTTTAAGATGAATCATCAGGTGGCATGGCTATCTAGCATGGTCTCTATTTTGAGTACATTCACCTCAATGTGCCGAAGTTGAAACAAATTTCAAAAGATGCTATAGGTGCCGATCTTCCGAACATTTGGCTCAAAACTATAGTAATCAACCCCGTTGCCCCTGTTTTGAAGGGCCCCACGAATTGACTAGAGACATATCTTGTCAATTGAACATTGCCTTGTGTTCCCTTTTTCCAAATGGGAAGACCACCCAAGCTATAGCCTGCTATGCTTAGCCATTAAGAAAGCCAAGAACAAAGTGTCCCAACCCCAAAAATGAGCAATTTAAAGTTCACTTGCCAAAACATTTACGGACAAAACGCTGTGAAAATAGACTATTTTAGTTGAGTCTCAGGTCAGTTACCAGTTAGAATTCAGTTTTCAGACAGTGAAGGTCTCTGGTGTGGATTAAATTTGCATTCATAATAATGCACGCTTATTAATTCATAAAGAATAAAGTAAACTAAAGAAATGGGCTACAGCGTGTCAACAGACTTACTTGCTGAACTAGTAAGTCAGCTTAAATTGTGAGAGTGAAAAGTGAAAGTGAGCTTAAATTTTTGGCACAAAAAAAAGTTACTAGTCCAGGCATATGTAAAAGGAATTTAGCAAATTTAAAATAAATCCGGTGAGCAGCTTTTTTTTTGAAGTAGGAAAAAGTTGCCAAATAGGAGACAGTGCAAGAAGATAAGGCACAGTTAGACAATTATAAAGTTTAGAAAGATGGAAACGGGTAAGGTGTGTAACGTTAGAGACAAGTGATGCATAAGCTATCCTTGTTTTTTTTTTCAAGATTTCGGATGGCAAGCTTAATAGTTTCCTTAATTGAATTTCCAATGGGCATTCCCAGGTAAATAAGGCTTTTAGAGAGGGGGATACAAGTTTCAGTAAGTTGGAGGGATTTATCAGAGTATCCTTTGAGCTGGAAACCGACAGCCACAGTTTCATCCACATTAAAACTTAAACTAACTTGCTGATATTCTAGTTTTAACTTCAAGAAAGTGCTCTCACAACCGGAGAAAGTGCGTCTCAGATTCAGGATATCATCAGCATACGTAAGTAACGATACGTCTAAACCCCCGCAAATACAGGTGAACTCAATAGAACTTTGGGCTGGAATGACTGAATTATTAAAAAGCGCGGGGGAAGTGAGACCTCCTTGTCTAACGCCCTATGGCACATTAAAAAGCTCTGAACCGCACTTTATTTCGGCACGAAGATGTTTATACATGTATCTAAGACACTTTATAACTGAGAAGTCAACCCCTCTCTTAATAGCTTCTACTAAAATCTCGGCAAAATACACGAATCAAATGCTCTGGCTATGTCCAGTACACATAGAACAATAACATCGCCGGAACTTTCCAAATCTACATGAACCTTAAAAAGGGAAAAAAGAGCATGCTCACGACTAAGTTCTTTCTGAAAAATGAACTGATGCTCAGGCACAGAACACTTTTGGGAAATATCTCTAAGAATAATAGACTCAAATATTTTAAACGTAGTGATAGAAACGGTTATAGGCCGATACGATCGACAATCATCAAAATCTGTTTCCTTTTTTCGGTATAGGCGTAATCTGGCAAATACTAAACTGTTGAGGCACAATACAAGAAGAAATAGACATTTGAAAAAGTAACAAAAGGTGATGCAACAAAAGACTAATACAATGTTCAAAGTGTTTAGCAGATATTAAATCAACACCGGCAGAAGATGTTTTCTTAATTTTTTTTTAGAGTAAACTCAATATCAGACGGCGTCACTATAAAAGCAGAACGAATTAAATTAGCAAGCAAACGGTCAAACTGTTTTTCATATTTACTGTCTGAATTAAGGTCAAGCGACAAAAACTCACTTTTATAATAATCAATACAGCTTTTTTCTGGAATACTACCGACAGAAGTCCGGTCACTGCGTTTAAAACTTTTCCACAAAAGTGAAAGATCACTAGCTATCTTATCAACATTTTTTTGAATCCACATTATTTTTTGGTCTTTAAGGGCTCTTGTGAACTTTTTTTTTGTCTTCAGACGCAAATCGGTTATTATACCGGAGCGTGGTTTATCGGATTCGTTCTAGATTCGGAGCCACAAATTAGCTGAATTACAAGTTGCAACAAGACTTTGATTTTTAGACCAGTTGGTGACTTCCGTCTTTTTGCGAACACGTCTAGATGGGACTGTACACTTTTCTGCGCATCGAAGTGCGTGGTTGATTTCTGCAAGATAACTCGTAAGCTGTATTTTGATCTCGTACTAACTAGTATAAGACCTGCATTCTGAACTAAGTAGGTAAAAAGGAACTTTAATTTTGTTGGGTAACTTGTCACACTCGGACATGAATAACTGACGATCAACGTGACTCCATTCTTGAACATAAAACCACTTTTCCTCTTGCGGGGTTTTGCTTTCGACATTGCACTCAATTATCACGCAAATAGGTAAGTGGTCAGATTAGTAGCCTTCACGAAAGACAGTGGCTTGTTTGATGGGAAAGGAAAAAACAACATGATCGAGGATCGAAGTTGAAGAACTGGGGCCAACATAGGTATTGGATTAATTTTTGCCAACTAATGAATACGAAGGAGGAATGGAGCTCCAAAGGAGCTGTGACCCATTTGTTTGGCAATAATGCATTTAGGAAGTAGGGTTCGTATATCATCTTCTAGAAAATCAGCCGGGATACCTCTAATGATCCCGAAGTAGGCATTACTTTTAATCTTGGCCTTGACTTGCGGGCTACCGCTCGAGAGAGCCTGTAGCACAGCTTCTGCATCTGCTTTTGAGGCAGTGACAACACGCCAGTTTACTTTATTCAGCTTTAGCTCCACAAATTTATCACAAGACCAGGCTTGTCTAGGTCACGAGGAGGATTTTTCACTATAACAGCATACGATGGCTTTTCAGGATCATCTATAGTAGGGGCCAGGGAGGGCATATCTGAATCCTCACGATTCATAAAGGCATCTAACTTGTTGTAGTTCTGGGTCATTTGTCTAGTAAGAACGGCGGACACTTCGCCAACGTCGGAAGATTAATATTTTTTGTATTGTAGTCCTCAAAGACTCGAATCATTTCAATCATGTTGTCATGCGGGTTTACTTTAATAGACACTCTTGTGCTGATTTTAGCTGCTTCCCATAGGATTGTTTTTGTATCACTAATATCGTCTTTTCTGAAAAATTCAGTTGTCTTTTTAGCAATTTCAAAACTCTGATTTCCTGCCTTTATTGCTCTTTTCATAAAGTTCAAGATAGCATTCAAAACTAGCTTTTCAGACATTTCAAAACCTGCCCCTAGGGTAAATGATATTATTTTAAGAATATTAGTCTCCAATATAGGTCACTAATCATAAAAATATTAATATGAAAATCCAAAGTATCGACAGTTCCCAATGGAATTATCGCTCAGCAAAATAATCAGCCTATACAAATTATAATCCTTTGGTCCAAATCCAAAAAGAGGTCTTCACACAATGAACTCTGATTCGAAACTCTTTTTTTTTTGTTTAGACAAGGGCACTTCGTCTCGAAGGATTGTCTTAGGAACTTCGAAAAGGGCTCATTCAATTGAAAATAGAAAGGGATAATGCCCTTTTTAATAATCAAAAGTGATTGGTGGGCAACTAGTCCCCCTCCTACGCGAATCCTCCCATTTGCCCATTATGTCTAAAAAATAAATGTTGCATTAAGATTGAATCAAAATGCACTGTGTTAATGCTAACTCCCAATAAGGCATCTCAGCAGCATCCCAAGAACGGCTGAGGGTATTATGTTCAAACTTTCGGGGCTAGTTCTGCTCTTAAAATTTAACCAAATGAAAATAGCGTAAGTGTATCCAAGCTATCAAAGAAAGTAAACAGATGTTTTTTTGCAAATAGTATCAGGTTTTCTATTTCAGATCCACTAGAAGAGGTATGAAACTAAAAAAACACTACTATTTGTGTCCAGATTTTTAAAAGGGTGCATGTTATTAAAAATTGCTGACAGTTTTTCTCCAGAATACAAATAGCAAGCCAAACCATAAAGTCTTAAAAAAACACAAAAAGATTTAAAGAATTATTTACTTTTTCTCTGAAAAGACTATGTCAATATAAAACGAACAGAAATTAATCAAAAAAACCTTTTCCACAAAATAAGTTTTTCAAAGAAAAGTAAAGAACTCAATTAAACCAAAAATGAGAAAAATAAAATCAAATAATCTACTAAGTGTGAAACTACCACAAATCAGCATTGATAAATAAATGAAACCCAAAACGAAGATAAATTACAATAAATAACCGAGTCAAACTCAAAACAAGCATTAATTAACATGAGTAGGGCTCAAAATCTCTATGCCCTCTCAAAGCCAGAACATAATTTACACATAATTTAAAATTCTTTTTTTTTTGCAAATAGTATCAGGTTTTCTATTTCAGATCCACTAGAAGAGGTATGAAACTAAAAAAAACACTACTATTTGTGTCCAGATTTTTAAAAGGGTGCATGTTATTAAAAATTGCTGACAGTTTTTCTCCAGAATACAAATAGCAAGCCAAACCATAAAGTCTTAAAAAAACACAAAAAGATTTAAAGAATTATTTACTTTTTCTCTGAAAAGACTATGTCAATATAAAACGAACAGAAATTAATCAAAAAAACCTTTTCCACAAAATAAGTTTTTCAAAGAAAAACTTATATTTATTAGTTGGGCCAATTAAAATGGGCCAATTAATTTTAAAAGATTTTTTTTTAATTTATGGTTCTTTCAATTTTTTCAAATTGTCCTTTTTTTACGCTCCAGACATTTTTAAAAAAAAGCTACCAAGTTTCATTTTAGATTTTTTTTCTATTTCCTGGGAATTAAATCAGAAAAAACAAAACGGCCAAATTTTAGATCCTTCTTCAAAGATCCCTTGTGGAAAAATTTGTTTTGCTGACATGCCGGGTCAGAGAGCTAGATCTCTTTTCATAGCATAGGAAAATTAACATTACAATGGATTTAGGGAGTTTAACCTTAATTTTATACTCTCCGTCAACGGATCGGCAAAGGTACACTCTAAACAAGCTGTGCCCGTTCAGAGAATACTCATATCTTGAGTACCCGACGAATCTAATACAATGACACCATGAGTTTTTGCAAGCATTGCATCGGTCACATTATTTTCAAATAGTTGCAGATCTGGACCTAGAGATTGCATTGTAAATTCATATAGGGTTTGTTAAAATATAAATGTTTTACTTTTATAACTTTAATAAATCAAATAATATTAACATTTTGATTAATAAATATGGGCCAATTAAATGGCCCATATTTAAATTTA